>NC_062562.1:87458908-87761938 GCF_022837055.1 Prionailurus viverrinus | reverse complement strand
GGATAGAACTGGGTGTTTACCTGTCTCTGTTTAAACCTCCCCAGTCATTTCGGCGTCTTTTTCTCTATGAATGATGTCTGAAATATTTCTGTAACAATACCTTTAATTCCCTGGGAGGTGATTTGTCCTTCCTTCCCACCCCACCCCCAGAGGAGAACAGGAGCTGTTTAGGTAGAAGGTATAGAATGAATACACCTTTTATATTCAATGAGGGACCCTAAAATATATTATGGCATTAGACAGATGGTTCGGTCGCAGCGGAGCAGGTGCTGTACATGTATTTCTGAATTAGCATATGCTATTTTTTAAACTATTGCTCTTTTTATGCAAAAGTATCTTACAGTTTAGAACATGTGAATTTGTGTTATCTTAAAATTAGTTTCCAGTACATAGTTTTCAAGTCAAACCAAATAAATGACAACTTGCACAGGCAATTAAGAGCTATTCTGTAATATTACCGTATTAATTTCCTTCTCTAGCTCTCCATTTTGCTTCATCTAATAAATTAGTTGTTTTCTAATTAGAGCCCTAAGAGGGTATAATCATTGTGCCTGCCCTGCCTTTATTATTGTAAACAAACCCTTTAACTTTACACCCTCCCTTAGCGAACAGTTCTCTGTCCGTTGTCCTGAAACCATTCCTGCTTTATGTTAACTGAAGGGAGACCTACAATTTTCATTTGAGATATTGAAAGATCTGGGTATTGTAGGTGTAGATTCTTATCCTCTATTTCATAAAAATATTTTAACTTAGAAACTGTCATATACGTATATGCATATAATTTTATCAAATAACTTTTAACGTAGGAGAAGTGTCATGGATAGCTGCAATATTTTTAACATAAAATCTTAAATTTCTACAATATATCAGCTAAAAATCCTGTGTTCTTGAAATGAAGCCACCACTACTAGTAAAAACCTGACCCTTTATATTAGATGTGTTTTTCTAACTGGTAATATATGGGGTTGTTTCTTTGGTATAAAGCCTTTTCTATCCATTATCTTAAGTATTAACAGCTTATGATATGCACCATTTTTCTCTACTGATGAAAACTTGGGAAAATTTTGAATGCTCATATATTATATTTTTATGGGATAATAACGAGGTACAGTACTTCTATTAGCTTTTTAGAAATGTATGTCAGCTCTTCTATAGTTTTTCCTAATATGTACATGCAACAGGTTTAGCATCCTGGTTACATAGACCAAGAAAAAGTTTGAGCTTTCATTTCTGCATTCCTAACTTTTCTTTGGTTCAGAGGGTAGCTGAAAAATACTATTTCAGCCTATGAAACTGGTTTTATACAGTACTTATATCAGATTCTCCATTGATAATTTTGTTAGAGTAGAATTATTAGTAGGTAATTTGTGGTCTCAAAACTTATTGGTGACAGCTTCATCTAAACAGATAAACAGTATGCTGATTTTTGAAACCTTATATTTTACTGAATGATGTTTATAAAAGATGCATAATTTTTGGAAATTTATTATCCCCGCATGGGATAACCAAAGAAACACTTGGTTTAGATTCAGATTTTTAGAAGCACTCTAAGTATATATAAAAAAGCATATCCAATTTTTTAAGGTTTGAAGGGGTTAAGTGTGTCAGTTAGACATGGAAGTATTTTGTTTTTAAATAAGGGTTGAGAGCCCAAAACCCTAAGTTCTTATCCTATTCATTTTAACTGACTCAAGGCAAATTGTATATGTGTTTCAGCCATTGTGCCTCAGTTTCCTTGCTTCAAACAAGGCAAGTGACCCTTGTTTTACCTATCTTATAGAATCATTGTGAGGATTGGTTAAAAGTTGACAGGGATATTTTTGTTTGAATTTTAATTTGAAGGAACTCTGTAAAGAGTACTAATATCAATCTCAGCAGTGGATGGCACTGGCAGTGATGGCTTCAGACAAGTTGTGTATTGAATTATGCACTGTTAGGAGTTATTCTGATGTATCTACATTTTTTTTTTTACATGTGGAGAAGTCAGTGGAACTCCCACTCCCCTCCCCACCCCCACCAGGAGTCCGGATACTAGATATCTGTGACTAACTGTTTTTTTTTTTTTTTTTTTTTTTTAAGAGAGCTTGTGAGCGGGGGAGGGGCACAAGGAGAGAGAGAAACAGAGACGGAGAGAGACAGAAAGACAGAGACAGAGAATCTTAAGCAGCTCCACATTCAGCACGGAGCCTGATGCAGGGTTCAATCCCAGGACACTGGGATCGTGATCTGAGTGGAAATCAAAAGTCAGAGGCTCAACCCACTGAGCCACCCAGGTGCCCCTGTGACTAGCTAGTTTTATAGCCTTGGATAATCTATTAGCCACTTTAAGCCCTAGTATCCTCTACAGTATAAAAATGAATAGATACTCCTGAAGTTGCTTGTATTTCTAATATCAAAAATTTTATGTGACTCAGCACTGTCAAGTGTCATTGCCTGATGTGTTCCATTAAAAAGTTTTTTTTAGCATTCCAACTGCTTTTATACTCTTATCCTTGAATACTGTTTACCTCATTTGTAGCTGAAATATTTTTTCTGCTAAATGATGAAAGAAAAATTCTAATCTGGTGATGACAGTAGTAATGAAAGAGGAGGTTGTTTAAAGCATGGGTAGTTACAAGCTAGAAGTTACAGGTTACAAACAAAATGTTCCTGAATTTTTGATTTATTAAAGACCCAGGGGAAGACAATTTTATTACTTGGTCAACTCATTCTATTTACAACTACAGGTTTGAGAAGGGCTTTACTGAAAAGTGCTTCTGATTAGCAGAATATTTCATAGGAGTTCTGACTGAATCTGTTATTTTCTTTAGTATTCCTTTGCATCTCTCCAACTGGTAGACAACTCAACAAACATTTTTCTTCCTAGAGTGGCAAGCCAAGCCCAGGTTCTAAAATGCATATAGAATGTTTGCACTTATGCCTTGGAAGGACTGCAGAAGACTTTGAAAAGAATTGATGAAGCATTAATCTAGCATAAAACAAAAACCTGATACATTCATCAATTCATTGTCATCCATGTGTTCATTCATTCACTCATCAAACATGCTCTCTAGTTAACAGATTCAGTTCTAGTGATGCAAAGATGAGTGAAACACATTCCCTCTCTAGGAGGTCCCAGTCTAGTTTACAAGGCACAGATTGCATTTTCGTCATGTTTGTTTTTTGACAGAGCAACTGTTACACCAAACAAAACTTCACTGAAAGACCATAGTTAGCTAAGACATCCTTATATTTTTGTTCAGGATTAAGCTTATATCTCTTTTAATGATTGTCCTTCTATTTCTCACATCCACATCTCTATGTTTTACATTAACTCACATCATTCTAGTAACTGAAATTAGTTTAAGTTGTAGGGCAATCTTCATATCTGTGTCAGTATTTTCTCAGGGCTTTTGTTAGACTATATAACTTATACTTGTAGGAAGTACATACAATTGTAATTTCTGCTGGAAGCAGCTTGCTTTGAATTTTGGTGTTGATAACACAACTACTTGGTATTCTCAAAGTTCATTTTTTATTTGTTTTGTACACAGGCTGGATTCTGTGAAATAACACAAACAATGATTAAGCTTAATAGTATTTTCAAGAGGATTTCGTTAAATTAAGAATAGATTTCTTTTGTACTCTGTTTAAATGTAGGTCTCTAGGACTCCACAAGGGAACCAATTCAAAAAAATGCCTAATAATTACTCATAAGACAGGGACTTCTCTAACGAAGTTCCTAAGATTGTGCCCTTTCATGGGAGTGGTAGATTTCATTAATTGAATGTGGATCATTTCTAGAATAATGTGAAGATCTAAACAGTGGAATTTCTGGAAATAATCCATCTTAGGTCGTTTACTATGGCTTTTGCGGCCTGTAAAGAAACATTCAAAATCATTTTCCCAAAATGGAAATACGTAGCTTTTTAAAAGATAGCTATCTTAGAATTGTTGGAATTAATTAGGGTAATAATTTTAGTTCCTCATTTCAGTTATCTCAAATTTCCTAACTTTTTTTTTTTTTTTTCCTGGAGGGAATTGCCAAAACTAAGAATTCTATTTATTTATCTTTTATCAGAAAATCACTTCTTGCATACCTTGGCTTGTATAGATTATTTCCTTTGGACTTTTTGCTAACTAGAGGGAATGCTTCTGTGTTTCTTTCTGTTATGCCTTATGACTTGATCTAACTCAAATTTCTGTATCCTTTGGGGAACTTCAAAAACTTAATTCATATTAGGTACTAAATGATCTGAAATTAAAAATTTATAATCTGGCCCATTAGCAAGTAAATTTTCACAAAACAAAACTTACAGAACTTTATTGTAACTATCTCATATTTTAAGTGCTACTGAATAACTTTCTCTTTTTTCTTTTAATTAAAAATAAATAAATCTTTTCCAAAATTAAAAAGCTACATTATCAAATGCAGTACTTATAATTTTATTTGTTAACAATTCTAATATCTCCTTTTTAGTTGCAACTTTATCAGTGAAGAATGGCTTATTTAAAAAAATTAATGTATTTAATTTTTGGCTAAAAGTAAAAACTTACAGTTATTTAGCCATAGTCATTTAAAAGTGATCATGTTTCCAAAACTGTTAAAAAAAAATCCATCATGTATATTTGTCTATGAATTAAAAGAAATTTTGCAGATTAGTTACATTCTTAAAGCTGTTAATAATGAATAATATTACTAATAGCCTAACAATGGCAAGAGTGTTACACAAAACATTAAGAGATTATTATATATTTTCTTCTGAGAAAAGTAACAATACCTTCAAAAATGGGGTCACAACCAGCTTATTACTAGTTGTATAGCAGGCTGTATCTCGAGATTCTATAAGTATCAATTGTTATTTTGCATAGAGATCTCATTAAGTATTAGCTATTGGAATAATAATTAAATGACATAATATTTTTCTTCTACAAGAAATAGGGAATTATTTCTCAAAAATTTCTAATTAATCAAAGTAGGACTTTTCATTTTATGAAGTTTAATAAGGATAATATTTAATGGATATTTTCTTTGTAGACAGAATAGAGTAAAATTGAATAGACTATCAACTTTCTCAGCCCCTGGAAATGCCTGACATAACTTCCTTTACTAAACATTTCCCAGATGTCTCACGTGCCATATGTGACTAATTTAATTCTTGTAATCAAGTAAGACACACAAACAACATCAAAAAAAATTTTTTTGGAACAAACTCCCACATTTTAAAATGATTAGTTTTAATTCTTGGTGCTGCTAGTATTTGGAAGAATAACATTCTTTGAACATGAACGTACTAGAACATGGCATTGCCTTGATTTATCAATTTAATATAATTAGGTGTTAAGTATGGCTGGATTCTATTAAGTGTAAATGTAAACTATTATAAATAATGTCTAGCTAGATTTCCTATGTTTTCATGACTTATGGTAGCCGGTATTGTTTTTGTTTTTTTCTCTTTTTGTTTACCTTCTTGAAAATCTCTACCCATGTAAAGAAAGTAACAGAGGGATTAAACCTTTTCTGGTCACGTACAGGAGACTGCAAAAATGTGTTCTAATTATATTTATACATGCGTAATTTTGAGACTGTAAGAAAGTAATAGCTTTTTCATATTATTTAGAGTTGGGATAATTTCCATTATTTTTACTTCTTTTTGTTTCACTCTTCTAGGAAACAAGAGTTGGATAGTAGTCATCCTCCAAAACAATCAGGGAAACCGCCGGACCCAGGGCGTTCAGCTCCGCCTGGTCTCAGTAAGAGTAGAACTACAGACACTTTGAGGTCAGAGCAGAAGTTGCCTGGAAGGAGTCCTTCCACTATTAGCTTGAAAGAATCAAAGTCCAGAACTGATCTGAAGGAAGAGCACAAGTCTAGTATGATGCCTGGCTTCCTCTCAGAGGTTAACCCTTTAAGTGCTGTCTCCTCGGTTGTAAATAAATTTAATCCTTTTGATTTGATATCAGACACTGATTCATCCCAGGAAGAAACTGCCAAGAAACAGAAAATGGCTCAGAAAGAACAGGGAAAACCCGAAGGAATCACAAAACCTCCACCACAACAGTCACCTAAGCCAGTTCCTAAGCAGCAAGGACCTGCGAGGGTCCCACTGCAGCAGGATGGCTCTCCCAGATCAGTATCTTCTCAGCAACCAGAGAAGATTAAATTACAACCTTCAGGGACAGGAAAGCCAATTGAGGGGCTTACCCAGGCTCCTCAGACAGACCAGGCACAATTGCCCCTTCAAAGAGATGCAACCAGGCCTCAGACAAAGCAGTCAGACACACTAAGGGGAGAATCAGTTAAACCCTCTTTGCAAAGCCCATCCAAACCACCTATTCAGCAGGGAGGTCCTGGAAAACCTCCAGCCCAGCAGCCTGGACCTGAAAAACTTGCTACAGCACAGCCTGGGCCTGCAAAGCCCTTAGCTCAGCAAACAGGGCCAGCGAAGGCCCTAGCTCAACAGCCGGGGACAGCAAAGCCCCCAGCCCAGCCACCAGGGACAACAAAGCCTACTGCTCAGCAGCCTGGGCCAAAGTCTCCAGCTCAGCCTGTTGGGCCTGCGAAGCCTCAAACTCAACAGGCTGGGTCAGACAAACTTCCATCTCAGCAGCCAGGGCCAGCAAAGCCCCCAGCCCAGCAGCCAGGGACACCAAAATCTCCAGCTCACCAGCCTGGGTCACAGTCTCCAGCTCAGCCACCTGGGCCTGCAAAGACTCCATCTCAGCAAGTTGGGGCAACAAAGTCTCTGGGTCAGCAGCCAGGGACAGGAAAAACTCCTGCTCAACAGCCCGGCCCGGCAAAGCCCCCACCTCAACAGCCCGGCCCGGCAAAGCCCCCTCCTCAGCAGCCTGGCCCAGCAAAGCCCCCTCCTCAGCAGCCTGGCCCGGCAAAGCCCCCTCCTCAGCAGCCTGGCCCGGCAAAGCCCCCTCCTCAGCAGCCTGGCCCGGCAAAGCCCCCTCCTCAGCAGCCTGGCCCGGCAAAGCCCCCTCCTCAGCAGCCTGGCCCGGCAAAGCCCCCTCCTCAGCAGCCTGGCCCGGCAAAGCCCCCTCCTCAGCAGCCTGGCCCGGTAAAGCCCCCTCCTCAGCAGCCTGGCCCGGCAAAGCCCCCTTCTCAGCAGCCCGGCCCGGCAAAGCCCCCACCTCAACAGCCAGGCCCGGCAAAGCCCCCTTCTCAGCAGCCCAGCCCAGCAAAGCCCCCACCTCAACAGCCAGGCCCAGCAAAGCCTTCAGCTCAGCCGTCTACAAAACCAGTAAGCCAAACAGAAGCTGGGAAACCTCCTCAGCCATCCACTGCTCCGTCTGCAGCCCAGACTCCAGGACAAGGCCTCCCTAAAACCATCTGTCCTCTTTGCAATACCACTGAACTTCTGTTGCATGTTCCAGAAAAGGCCAATTTTAACACATGCACTGAGTGTCAAACCACTGTGTGTAGCCTGTGTGGTTTTAATCCCAATCCTCATTTAACCGAGGTGAGTGTGTTTATTTATTGTGTTCATGCTCTTAAACCATTATCATTGCTTACACAAATGGTGTTTGGTTTATCACTGGTATGATAGGATGGCATTATTTTTCTCTTGTCCTTCCTTTCTCCCTCTCCTTCCTTCCTTTCTCTTTTTCTTCTCTAATTGTAAATTTAGGAAAAAAAAAAGTTTTAAGCCATTTCTCCAATAATAAGCCCAAAATGCTGCCACAATTTCTGATAACTTTGGCATATAAAGTCGAAATGAAATCAAAGATGCCGAGCATATACTCATTGCACTCTGTAAGATCCACACTATTTATTATTACTTACCATCCAGTGATAATTACTTAAACTTTTAAATTCATACTCCTGCCTTCCAAAATTATGGTACTCTTAACTGGGATCATTTCTGTGCTGTGAAAAAAGTGGACCATGTTTTCCCATTATAAATACAATTTTAAACATTTTTTAATGTTTATTTTTGAGAGAGGGACAGAGCGTGAGTGGGGGAGGGACAGAGAGACAGGGAGACACAGAATCTGAAACAGGCTCCAGGCTCTGAGCTGTCAGCATAGAACCTGATGTGGGGCTTGAACTCAAGCCGTGAGATCATGAACTGAGCTGAAGTCAGACATTTAACTGACTGAGCCACCCAGGAGCCCCATAAAAACAATTTTAATATAAAATTAAGTACACTTTTCCAAACTATACCTCTCCTTTTCCTGCCAGTGATTCTGATATACCTTATGAAGTAATGCTTCACTTATTAGTTGAGAGTCATTAATAACAGCATAAGTCAGTTCGTAAAATGAAGAAGTCATAAGAGCAGGTTCAACATTGATGGGTGTATTCTCAGAAGGATCATATTTTATATTTTTAAGTCTTTGGGTATGCCTTCCTGACTATCAAATCATAAAGGGGCCAGTAGTGACAAATGATTGTTCATCATTGTTTACTCTGATTGAGGACAGAAAAATAATTCTCAAGAATTCAGTTAATGTTAACCTAGCACTTAAAGGCCCTGGATAAAATCAGATTTTGATAGGTGGAGATTTGGGGACATTCAAGGAGAAGGGACAAAAGCCCCAAACAGCAACAAACAAACACAAAACAAACAAAACACAAAACAGCAACAACAAAAAACCACTCAGAAATTCTCTGGAGTTAAGAAATAATACAGGGAAGGTGACATAATGAGATAAGTGAGAACAGAGAGGCCAGAAGAATACATTTTTAAAAGAAATCTGGTGGCTCCCACCCGATGAGAAGGTGCAGAAATCACTTAGTTTGTCTGGAGGACAGCTGTTAGTGGCTTATGTGTACATTATGTCTGCGAACAGCCCAGGAAGGAGCTGACAGCAGGCGATGAAGGATTGTGTGATTTAAATATCCCCGAGAGAGAAAACTTGTGTACCCTTGTTATAAATGAAGTCTATGTTACAATAATAACAGCATTGATGATCATTGGTAGCTGTTAGATTAGTTGGGATGTTTGCTGCCAAGGAGAGATAAAAATGATGTAAATTAAAAATGTGCCAACTTCTGGTTTTTTTCTAAAGTATCATTTGCTCTTCTTATCCCAAAGTCACATTGACTACCTCAACTTTCCAGATAAGCCATTAAAAAAAATATTTTTTACATTTATTTATTTTTGAGAGGCAGAGAAAGACAGAGCACAAGTGGGGGAGGGGCAGAGAGAATGAGACACCGAATCCAAAGCAGGCTCCAGGCTCTGAGCTGTCAGCACAAAGCCAAATGCGGGGCTCATAGATCATGACCTGAACCGAAGTTGGACACCCAACCGACTGAGCCACCCAGGCACCCCCAGATAGGTCATTTTTAATGATAACATTGCAATTAATAAGAACATGCTGCTTTCAAATTATAGCAGAAATTGGATTATAAGAAGTTTGTTTATATGTTGGTAGCTTTTAAAATTTTAATGACGATCTCTTTCTGCTCGTACTATATGACATTGATAGGAATGTACAGTAATAATGACTTAAAGCAATGGATGATCATTTCATAAAATGTCATTTGCCAATTTATAAAGCAGAAACATGCAGTTGGACTTTGAAGCCACGTATATTATTTGAGTACCTGTTATATGGAAGACATTTTAACATAGGTTTGCCAGGATATAAAGATAACTAAAACATAAGGCTGATCATAACACAATCAGAGTATTAGGTTACATAATACATAAGGAAACGTACTATGTGGTCACATGATAAGAGCAATGAGAGATGAACAAATACTGTGGAATAGGAAGCGTCATTTCTAGTGAGTGAGATTAAGGAAAGCTTCATGGAGAAAATGGCATTTGAGCTAGGTTTGTAAGGATGGATACTATTCCAACAGATAAAGGACGTGAAAGGGGATGATGATCTGGTCCAAGACCTAGAGCCAGAAAAATTTACGGTGTATTTAAGGAATCAGAGGTAAATCTAGGTTGGCTGACGTGGTGGGGGAAAATACACAATGAGATTGGAGAGAAGTTGAAGTTAGATTTTGGCCTTCAACGTTTAGCAGGTGGTGATGAACATGCTGCTTTACGAAACTTACTTGATTAATGTAGTCATACATTTGATCATTCATTCATTTTAGAAGTTTGTATCAAATGCTTCTTGTGAAGCACCAATGAGTGCTGTGACGGAATCAAGTATTCACTGGATATGGAGTCTTTCTTCCAGGAAATAGGGGAAATAAAAGTGGATATAAGAAAGAAAAATATGTATATGAAAAGTAACTTTGTGTTGGGCTTTACATTTAACATAGTTCTTTCCTACTGGTTTAATCAAACTTAAATTTCCAAAAAATTCCATGGGCATATATTATCTGTACTATAGTTTTCTCTTTTCTAATAGTGAGAAAACTAGTGTTCAAGTGGTTACTGTGGCTACTTGGATCTTCATGGCAGTAAATAACCAAGCAGAATTCAAACCGAATCTCCTGATTCCCAATATATTTACTTATGGTAGAAGCAGAGATAAAGTGCTATGAGGTCAGAGGAAGAAAACATCACTATCAGTCGTGGGGGTGGGGTGAGGTCTGGGTATCATAATGATCTTTATGAAAACAGAAGAATTTGAGTTGGAAATGTGAAGAATAGCAGGAATATAGACACTTATAAAAGGAGTTGGGACTATGAGGGCAGGTCTACCTCCCTAGCTCATTAAAGGAACACATTCCCATTATTGTTGAGATGAACTTGGGCAAATCATTTAAACTTTCTGTAGCAAGGATGCCATTTGAAAATGAATATAATAATCTATTCTCTACCCAACACATTGGATTATTAGGATTATCTGAACATTTGTATGATAAAGTATTTTTAAATGCGTTAAGTGCTTTTAGAGTTACAATATAATGCAATGTGGATAAGATTTAACTTTTAAAGTGTACTCTCACCTTTTTTTTTAATACTTGGATACAATATCATAAGTTGTTGGGTTCTGAGGTAGCAATCAAGAGCCATTTGATTATTTGATTTAACTTGACATTTCTTTCAACTTTATTTTTCCCCCATAAGTAAAAATGTCATCTGAGTTCTAATTCTAAACTCTTAATTTTTTTTAATGTTTATTTTTATTTTTGAGAGAGAGAGAGAGAGAGAGTCAGAGAAAGAGGGAGACACAGAATCCGAAGCAGGCTCTAGGCTCCTAGCTGTCAGCACAGAGCTCAACATGGGGCTCAGACCCACGAACCATGATATCATTAACCTGAGCTGAAGTCGGACACTTAACCGACTGAGCTACTAATTCTGAACTCTTTTAAGAAGGCATCTTTCCTAATCCTGTCCACCAAATGGGCAGTTCCTCACTCCTGAATATTCAAGGGGGTCAGAGTTGAGAAATTAGACCTCTGGAGAGAGGCTAGGAGCTTCTATTTCAAAAGATAATAAGATAGATGAAATTTTGGGAACAATCACCATTTCTGAGCTGTTCTATGGATCCATGAAGAAGTGAACTTTTCTGCATCTTCTGAAGAGGATGTAGTGCTCTGGGTCACATTGCCCTCAAATATTCAGACTGAGTAGACAGTTTTTGTATGCAGGACAGGGACAGAGGCGGGATGTTCTTTAATTCTTTAATTTACATTGATTTACTGTTTTCAAGTTTGAGTATGCAAGTAACTCAGTATTATTACTTTTGTAGTCTGTGGATTAAATAGAATACTGCTCTCTTGTATCACTTCTTGAAAAGACTAGGAGGATTTCTCTGATATTTTTCATTACCAATGTATCAGAATTATGACAATATGTGCTTATGAACATCCTGGCTCTTAAATGGATACTGATCTGGGGAGGAAGGACTGGAGAGGTATCATCACTCTGACAGCAAGCTTTAGGGAAGGGGATTTGACTTTCTTAACTAGACTTGTGAGCTTTCTCCTACTCCTGTCATACACACACACACACACACACACACACACACACACACACACACCTTAGCTCAAATATCTATGTGAAGAGGATGGTATTTAAACCATCCACTCTGGTGACTGTCAGAATGTGTGCTGCTCCAAATAAATGTTAAGAATGTACTGGCTCTAAGCCTAAACTTTTGATGCCAAGAGGAGTTTATAGCTATCTTTTCTTACCAGTCCATTAATGGAATAAACCTCAACAATGCAGGCTCTCTCTTTGGGCTTCCTTTCTGACACAGAAACTGAACATTTGCTTTCTACATAACAACAAAAGCACTTTTTCTCGTTGTTTTTATTGTTCATATACTAGATATCTTTTGATACATAGCCTGCGGCAAGATTTAGGGAGAAATTTAAAGACTTGTCCCTCATGTCTGAAAATTCTCCTGGCTCTTGTCAAATTTTGTAATCTATGAAATGACTTGTCATTTTTCAGTATGTTGATAATGAACCAAATGTTAGTTAAGGTGCTTTTTTTGGTCATATTTATTTTTGATTATAATGGACCATAGGTTAATCAGTCTCTTGGATGATACCAGGTATTTTATTGAACAAAAACATGGCCATATTTCAGGAGCTAAAAAACAAAACAAAAGCAAAACAAAAAAATCCCCAAAACAAACACACCTAGACCTGCATATAAATTCCCTCCATTTATTAAAGCAAAACAAAACAAAAAATGGTGCAAGTTCTTTAGGTTGGCAAAATGACTTAACTGGACACCTCTTTGAGGTGGATAGGATGGCTGCATCTTCTGTTACTGGTGAGAGAAACTAAGGGCGGAAATGTGGAAAATGTGTTAAGAACTAGTGGGAAGGAGTAGAGCTCTGCCAAATGTCAGGAGGCTGGAGCCTGTGGAGAAAGAAAACCTGTTAAGAGCTTCCTGATGGTAGAGTAGCTGGAAGAATGTTTAGAAAAGGGGATATTCTCCTCTTAGTTGCTTGCTGATTTAGCACAGAGGTCTTCTCACCTCAAGTTCTAAGTAAAGTCGATAACACAGTTCCTCTTAAAAAGGAAGACTGGCACACGTAAGTTCACCTCCTATCTCCAAAGGTCTCACTTTTTAAAAGGTCTTTCCAGAAGTTAGGAAAGACCACCAGCAGTATAAGTTGGCATGTTGAATTTCTAGAAGATAGAAAATGGGAAGACGATGACAGAAAAAGAACCAAGGAAACCATCAAACAAGTGGCTTCCTCAGGGAAGCTCTCTAAGCTCTAAGCTAGAAATGAACAAATACAGAAAGCAGTGATGGGCTATGGGTAGTGATCGAACAACAAATTAAAGAATTGCAGTAGGAACAAATATGACTAGTGGACTCTTTCCTAATCTCCAATGGGAAGACGGTAGGGAGAGTCTTTATTTTTCTTTCCCTCGAGCCAAAGCCAAAGAATTCTCCAAATGAAGGGATGAGCTGCCTAATGGCCCCTCATGAGAAAACTAGGGACTTTGGAAGAGAATTAGAAGTAATGCCATTCTCGCACAATGGAATGATTTAAAGGCGAAAACAAATAAAACATTACTCAACTGTGAGTCAACCACTCTGATCTGTTCCTGTCCTGTAAAGCTGTCCTTACTTGAACACTGACCCTCTGTTGTCCCATATCCTCTCCTTTAAAGGAGAGGATGAATGGAGAGGCAGAACTGTCCATGAACACAGAAAAGCCTCTGATGATTACCTAGTAAATAATGGAGACATTCACTGTAAATGACAGGCTTGAAGAGACTTGACATTTTAGCAATGGTACCACATGAAGGACACAGGTGAAACAGTGAAAAACAAAACAAAAGAAAAAACACGTGACCTCCTAGGAGAGCATTCATTCGGGACATATAAACAACTTATAAAAATTCTTACTGTTCTTAAGAACTGTTTAAGAGAATATTCCATAAATAATTAGCATGCTCAAATTTCATTGGGCCCACTTGATGGTCTGGAAAAGGCCTAAGATTTTTCCAGATTGTAGAGCAATTTAAAAAATTAGGCAACTACTTACCGAACCCTTACTGTGTTTCAGGCACCGTTCTAGACTTTGGGCATCTAAGAGTGAACACAGTACACAGAAATTCTCTCCTCATGCAGTGTGTATTCTACTAAGAGTGATAAACACATAAAATACATAGTGTGACAGCTGGTGATAAATGTTATTCAGAGAAATGAAGTAGCAGAAGGTTATAGCCTGGACCATGGGTGGGAGGGGTTGGGTGGTGAGAGTTCTCTCATTCCCATTGAAGGATTAGAGGCTTGAAACTGATAGATAACTTGGGAATCTGGTATTTTTAATAGTGACTAAAGGTTTAATTTGTGTATATAGTTGTAGCGAAAGCTTGGATCTTGGAATGGTTAAGGAAGGAACGAGTGGGGAATGCACCTAGGAAGGTATAGAACTCTGAGATGTTCCTCTTTACTACTTCCTGTAGTAATATAGAGACTGGAGAATGGGCATTTTATCTCCGATGTGGGGCTGTTTCTGGATGCCTGCCAATGGAGTTGTAGACATTTTGGGGAGGTGGTTATTTATAACTCTGGGGGATCTGGGGCCCTAAGAGAAATATTAAAAATCATGGAGAGTGTATCAAAGAACTCTAATAGGAGTTACAGAAAGAAAGAATCAAGATGGTGGAGATAAGCTCCAGAAGAAATTTCTCTGAGGTAAAGAAAGATTGAAGTCTTCAGATTGTAAAGGCCTACCCACTGGCCATGCAAAATTAATAAAATGACTGATAGGTGTATCCTGGTAAATATCAGATTTCCAAAGATAAGGAGAAAACTGGAAAGGCTTCCACAGAGAAAAATGATATCATCTACAAAAAAAAGATGAGAAATCAAACAGCTACAATCCTTATAATCAGCATAGAAGACAGTAGATAGGGAGCACTTTCTTTAAGTTTCTAGATAGGATGATAACATGAATTCTGTACCTCGGCAAGATATCGGGAGAGAGTGTGAGGGTGCTTAAGAATGTGTTAATACATGAAAGAATGCAGGCAAGTTATCACCTCTCTCTCTGTCTATATGTACATGTGTACCTATCTATACATACATCATAATCAGTAGAGGAAGTTCTTTTATTAAAATGGAAAATAAAAAGAATGGATGGAAAATGTGATTACAAAACGGTGGTAGAATGTGACATGATATTACATGATACAGAAATCAAACTGAAAAAGTTATGCCTTATTTTATTGTGTGTTAAAAATACATAGTTCATTAAACATAATTTCTTGGAGATTGCTTAAGACAGTCCTAAAGTAGTGGTAATATAAGGTTGTCTTGAAGAACTGTAGCTTCTGTAGTAAGGTAAAAATTCATAATATTTTAAATTTATAGATCAAAACTTATTTGATACTATAATGGCAACCACAAGAAAAAATCAAAGCAAAACTTAACACTGATTCTGGAGAGTTAGGCTTGGTGGTAGAGAGAGAAGGTTTTACCTTTAATGTCATACCTTTTTTGTACTTTTTTTTTTTAACCTTGTAAATTCATGTTACAATTAACACTTAAAAAAACCCTCATTCATCAAATGATTGGTGGAACAATTTATATGATGTGTCAGAATGAATAAAGGATTTAGATTCTTGATTTTTACATCTTCAGCGTGAGCATTTTACTAGATGAAGTGCCAGGGATTTTGGGTTCTAAATAACAATGGTGACCTGAAGGGCCTTATGCCTGTAATGGGAAATTTGGTCAGTTTTTAATACATTCTTTTTTTTTAAAAATTTTTTTTTTTCAACGTTTATTTATTTTTGGGACAGAGAGAGACAGAGCATGAACGGGGGAGGGTCAGAGAGAGAGGGAGACACAGAATCGGAAACAGGCTCCAGGCTCTGAGCCATCAGCCCAGAGCCTGACGCGGGGCTCGAACTCACGGACCGCGAGATCGTGACCTGGCTGAAGTCGGACGCTTAACCGACTGCGCCACCCAGGCGCCCCAATTTTTAATACATTCTTAGTCACAGCCGTGTATGCTTTAACTGACGCTGTTTTGTTGTTGTTGTTGTTGTTGTTGTTTGTTCATTTGTTTTATTTTGAGAGAGAGAGAGGGAGAGGGAGAAAGAATCTTAAGCAGGTTCCATGGTCAGAACAGAGCCTGACATGGGGTTTGATCTCATGATGGTGAGATCATGACTTGAGCTGAAATCAAGAGTTGGAGGCTTCACCAACTGAGCCACCCAGGTGCCTGTAACTGACAGCATTTTTACATGAATCCAGTGAAGGGAAATAGATGCTGTTGATGCTAAATACAAGGTTCTTATATTCTGAAGTTAAAGGACTTTTTTTTTTTTTTTTGCGCTATTCTCTGACAATCCATATGGTATCATTAATAGGATTTAAGTAAAGGATATCTTGATTTTAACAGAATTTATCTTCCTTTAAAATAGTTTTCTAATGAATTTAAATGAATAGAAATACCCAGTTAGTCATTTAAAGCTCTATATTACTTAAATATGTCTACAGACACCATATTTATTTAGCTCTCATTTTTTGATGTGCTTCAATTTGCAACGTCTTTCTCATGACTTGGATGTTCCCTGTATAAAATAAATATTTGTCATGCTCTACCCATTAAGTTTAGTCATTAGCATCAAAGCCTTTTTTTGTTTCTTTTCATTTTCAGCTCTTAAATGACTAGACGTTCAGGTGACTTTCTGCGTATCCGGCTTTTGGCTTTTATAATATCTACTAAGGCTGTTGTTACATATTATTGCCCTGGTATGATGATATATATAACTTGGTAAGGACAGATGTTCTGTTTTGAAAGCAGATACCCACACCTACACAAATCATTTACTGGATCAGTAAACTTAATAAAGTGCTGGGTCAACTTGCTCATTGTTCACATCCCTTGAGAAAACATATCTAACACTTGCTCCCCTTCCATATCTTAATTAGCTTAGATTAAAATGAGCTCTTCCTTGCAAATATGTCAAAGATAGTACCTTGAAGATAAAGATGTAAATAGTCTGGTAGAAGTTTATAATTATTTTCCTTAAAGTAGTGCCCACATCAAGTGCATCAGTAAGGCATCAGAACATCTGGGATGTCCTCCTAGCTTTGCCCCTCACACGTACATATTTTTGCTGATATTCCTCTGAATTTACTTTGAAGTTGTTCTAGTTACCTTTGATAAAGGAGCAACAGCTTTCCCATAAACAGTGCTTCTTGCCTTTTTCTTCCTTTAGTAAAAAAGGGAGATAGGTCTTTGGTCACAGAAAGGAGAGATCTTAGTTTGAACACTATGCATTTCAGACTGTGGACTAGGATCTCTATATGACTTTTGTCATTTAATGCTCTTTTAATAAGGTGGTATTCACATTTTAAAGGTGAGTAAAGAGAGTAAAGCAATCAGAACTCATATTGTAAAGTCATTTGAAATCTTCAGTGTTTCTTTATAAATTAACCATCAGATGGCCCTTTGGAAAACTGGAAGCAGTATGGGATTTTAGACTTGAAAAGTGTGCATATGAACCCTAGCTCAGCTGCTTACTTGATGTATGGTTTGATCAGGCCATTCTGTTTTTCTTAATATTTAGTTTTCTTAGATCTAAAAATATTCATAAAGTAAAAAATCACATTTGGCAATATAAGTGGAAGTGCTTTGAAATTGAAACTAGTAGATAAACATTTTTTTTATTATCATCATTATTGTGAATCTTTATAAAAATTCTGAAAGGTAAGTAGGGATAGTGTCATCATTGTTAACTCCATTTGTCAGTGATAAAATGAAGTTAGGGACTTGAGGTGACTTATACGGTCACAAAATTACTTAGTAGTGAATCCCATACAAGAACTTAGATCTGCTGAGCCCAAATTTAGCATCATTTTTTATAAGAGACCATGTTCTCTTTAAATAGACCACTCCTTAAATTTGTAGGTTAAAGAAAGAATGTGTGCATGTGTGTAAATTTTACATATTCTTAAAGTTAAAAAAAAAATTACTTGGCGGCAGTTTATTTTTGGAATTTAGTGTAAACAAAACTGAGGTCCAAGAACAGTGGTTTTATACCTTCCTACTCACTGTTGCTCAAACCAGAGCTTTATACTGCTGAGTTCTTTTTGTTCTTTAAGAAAACTGTGAGCTCTACTCTTCTCTAGCCACTCTGTTAGATTTTGAAAACATAGATGATGAAGTTGATAACTTTTTTCAGTGTCAAGAATTGAACTCAGAGTCTAAAAGGAGGGGTGATAATTTAGCAAGTGAGGATGGAAACTTGTTTGTAGAATAGAATATAATGAAGTTTATATAGATAAGATCCAGTCTCACCTGAATATAAAACAATTAACCACTTTTTCTATGTTTTTCTTTAATCAAAAACACAGATTTTAAAAATCAGTTGTGAAACAATTGATGGAGATATGACATTTGTATCATTTGTTCAGCAAAGTTAGAATTTTCAGAATTCGTGGAACAACTCGTAAGACCAGATTTCTGCTTCAACAAAAGAAAATAAGTCAGTGGTAGGCATTATAATGTGAATATGTGATTGGGAATTCTGTAGTTACAAAAGTTCGGAAAAATTTTAATGTATAAATTTATGTTTTTAAACGTCACAGAAGAAGGATTTAAAAAGTGGTCAGGAGGAAATAAATGGTAATGAAAAATGTGGATGGGGTCTACAAAAAATTGCAAACAATATAAAGGTTATTAAGTGTAATTTTAAAATAGCATTTTTCGGGGTATCTGGCAGGCTCATTCAGAGGAGTGTGTGATTCTTGATCTCAGGGTTGTGAGTTTGAGCCCTACCTTGGATGTAGAGATTACTTAAATAAATGTTAAAAATACAATAGAATATGACAAAATAAAATAAGAGTTTCCTTAAAGACATTCTTGAAAATGGGCATACGTACAACTACATAAAATTTGAATAAATACAAGTTATAAGTGGCTCCCACTCACAGAAAGCTTAAAAGAGGCTAAAATACTCATGAAATTTTGTTGTTTTTTACAAAAATTTAATATACTTTAAGCATTTAGTATATTTTTTGAAAACGTATTTTTTTTCCTTTCCAACTCAATGTACAAATGATTATCTTAATTCCAGTGAGCATCTGACTGAATTAAAGATCTGTAGCTTTGAAGGTGCCTGGGTGGCACAGTTAAGTGCCTGACTCTTGACCTCTGCTCAGGTCATGATCTCACATTAGTTCAAGCCCCAAGTTCTCTCTTTCTCTCTGCCCCTCCCCCACTTGCACACGTGCTTGTGAGTGTGCACGCTCTCTCTCTGTCAAAAATAAATAAACTTAAAAAAAAAGATATGTAGCAATAAACAACAAAAAAAAAAGATACATAGCTTTCAGCATGTATAATGCGTTCACAATGTTTATGTGACCTTTGGTTCTTTTTACTAATGGAATTTATATCTTCATTTTTAAATGAAATAAGAGGACAATTCAACAAGCTGTTTGCAGACACAGCCTAATTGGAATTATTGTATCACAGGCTTCAAAACTGTGTGATAGCTCAAGGTATATGTTAATCATTAAAGTTCTAAAAGTTGGAATTTGCCATATGAGAGACCGTTTAGAAATGTTAATGCATAGTGTATGTAAGTTCACTTGACTGATTAGGGATTCTCCTCTCTGTGTGACTGTAATAGAGTACAAATATATTTTCATGTCTGTGTAGTGTAATTATTTTTTAAGTTTTGCTTGGTGAAAGTGGTTTTCTTGTTTTGGACTGCACTGACAAACATTAAACTATGCTTTTTTTTTTAATGTTTGTTTATTTTTGTGAGAGAGACAGAGAGTGAGCACGAGTGGGGGAGGGGCAGAGAGAGAGGGAGACAGAAAATCCAAAGCCAGCTTAGCGCTGACAGCAGAGAGCCCCATGCGGGGCTTGAACTCACAAGCCGTGGGATCATGACCTGAGCCAAAGTCTGATGCTTAACCAACCCAAACCCACAGTTTCCCCAAACTGTGCTTTTTTTAATTGATCTGATTTTTTTTTTAGGATTTGCATATGTTATTGTTAGTGTTTGCTGAACGTTATTATGCTTTAAGAAGGAAAACATTTTATGTTTAGTGTATATTTCATGAGGTTTGGTAATGGTGACTGAATTATGCAGCAGAAATTTGTAATCTGCACACTTTCAGAGAGAAAGTATCCTTCCCACTTCTGGATGGACCATTTTAAACTAAACTGTTGCCCAAGTTGCTAAGCATGTCATCACAGTTCTGAGGAATGCTAGTGCCCTGTTTTTAGCCAAAATAAATTGTGCATTAATATGCACAGCTAAAGATGTCAGCTACAGCGAGCCATCTGCAGCCAAACTGCTCTCAGTGAGTAACTGCCTCTGTGGAGGAGGTCCTGTGGCTTGGGCAGTCCTTGAATAGCAGAAAACAGAATGTTTTCAAGTGATAGCTTGGTTTCCTCTTTATAATAGGATACATTGCATTATTATATAATGTAGGTTATGCAATTATGTCTTTTATGGCCTTCAAAACAATACAAATAGTACAATATAAAATATAAATAACATACTCAGTAAATACTTGATGAGAATTTGATGAAAAATAGGAAAAAATTCAGAGTAATTAAATCATGAGAAGTGGTTGCTCCATTTGAGTCCATGTGATGAGAGGAGAGAAGAAGGAATAATTGGAAAAACATTTTAAACTGAAAAATTAAAAAAGAAAATTAAATCGGAGTCTAAGTGCTGTGGTTCATACTATGGTAGTGAGAGCTGAGAAGGGTAGACCTTGGAATATTAAGTGGTAAAGGAGGAAATCCACTGTGGCCTGTAAAGATGGGTAATATTCAGGTAAGTGGAGGAGGAATACACATTGGGCTGTGCATCATGACTAACATAAGACAGAAAGAGGATACTGCCGTGACAGTAAATGGTACATATAGATGTCCTGGTCTGCAGAAAAGTTTAGTTGTTATGCTTCCAGAAGTAGGAACCCAGCAAGTTTTGTTTTATAGGGACAGGATGAAAGCATGATTGAAGAAAATTTATTCTGCAGCTCATGTGAATTGGTGTGCACATCAACACATATAAATTCCCAACATCATGTTATTCTTTTGATGTTCCATTATTTCCAGTAGCATGCTGTGTTGAACAGAGATTGCATTATAAATCTTATGTAGACTTTGTGTTTAAAATTTGCAGTCTGGAGGGCAGTGAAGACTGGATGTTAGTCATTAGGGCTTCTAGACATTTTTTTTTTTTTTGAGAAATTTTTAGCTAAATAGATTAATAACAGTAATAACAGTTTTGAACAAGAGCATTCTTTAATTCTAGAACACCAACATTTGCCAACTCACCTTGATGCTTAGATGTATTGAGTTAATTATTTTAAATTATTACTGAAGACACACTCTTAAAAAATCAGAATATAATATTTTAGTAATCAAAAGTTTCTCTAACTTTGTTTGAAAGTGGCAACATTAATTGAAACTCTATATGCAGTTCACAAACTTAAGTGATACCTCTTAAAACATTTAAATAATACATTTATGATTATTCATCAAAGTCCTTAGATAATGAAGTTGTGTTACTGTATTTCACAGCTGTGATAAAAAACAAAGGTTCAACAAAGTAGAACCCAGGGGATTGGATTAAACAAGGAGGTGTGCTATATTAATTATATGCAGGACTACGCTAGAATACATAGTGACCTCAGAATGAGCAGAAATCCTGGCTAACCAGTCTCTTATCCCATTTATGCAGCGTATTAAATTAGAAGAGTGAATGAACAACTTTATTCCTTTCTTTTATTCCGTTCCAAAGAGCTAATTGAATTAGAGTAGCTCATTAAACAGTTGTGTCTCCAGACCTTGAATTCATTTGTATACTTTCTGTAAGTAAAGCTTTGGGTGGGGAAAGCAAAAGATGACTATTTTTTCCTTTTGTTATGTAAACTCTAGAATTGCAAATAGCTGAAGCAGGATGTGTTTTTTTTAATAAAGTTGTACTCAGTCATTTTGATGTTTATATATTGAAGATAAGAGTTCTTGGACACATCAATATAGTTGTAGGCTTCCCTGGTATTGTCTCTTTCATTTTTCCCATCATTTATCAGGTGGATGTGGATGAGTATAGTGCAATGTTAGGGAATAGGTGTTAGTTGTGGCAAGGGACCTGGAAACTTGTTGATGAAATATTGGTGGAGGGTTTCTTCTGTGAACCAGCCTTGGCCTTGAATATTGTCTGACTTCTGTGGCATGGGGAAGAAGTCATAAGGACTGAAGTGTTCTAAGATCCTTGTTTAAGGCTGCATTAGACTGAAGACCCAATCATGTAGAAATAGGAGAACCAACTCTATTACAGGCATGGGTACCAAATGGAACGGGCAGCGAGTGTCTGAGGCACTGATAGCAATTAATTCAGGTTAATTTTCCTCAGACTTAGAGACAAATGCTTAATTTTAGAAATGAAGCAAGACAGTAATTGCCTCTGGGCAGGGAAAATATGTATGGTTAGCAGGTATGGTGATTATGAGGGACTCCTTCAGTTTGAATCAAAATGGGAATAGATTGTCCATGGGCAGAGGTATCCAGTCAGGATCTGGGGAGATTGGCATGTAACCAGAAAATGAAGGCCGAAGCCTGTGATACAAACTGCGTAAACAGTGGGAATTATCAGAGTAAATACAGGAAAGCTGTAGCTTGAAGAGCACAGACGTTCTCAGTTAACTTATTTCATTCAAACCAGCTCAAAAACGGTGGACATCTATCATGCTTAAAGGGTTAGTTAGACCCCCGGGGGTCGATAGAAAGACTCCTAGATAGAAAGTCCTTACCATTCGTTGCTTACCATCTTTTTAGGGGATAAAGATTCGGAAATAGAAGGATGATATAAGTGCTAGCATGATAACATTAAGGAAATGAGATACTTTCAATTTCTTGCAAAAGATTAACTTTATTTCACAGTTTTGGGAGAGGCATCGAGGTGTGAAGGGAAGTAGTTAGAGTCACCCCCTTCTGTGGTTGTTCTTTTTGCCTGGGTTATGTTTTTGTGAGGGTGTAAAGTACCTGAGCAATCACAAAGGCCAAGTGAGGGACAGTGGCTTTGGAAACGTGCAAAGATGAATGGGAAAGTACCTTTCATAAGCAGCGTAGACACACTTGAATAATGGAGAATGCAGTGCAAATACTATGGGATTTATAATGCCAAGGACTGAGAGGCCAAAGGCACTGTTATTTCTCTGTGTGCATCGTGAAAGACACTGCCCACAGAAAAGTTAAAGGTGGTTTGTGATGCTGGAGGTGGGGGGCAGCGGGGGGCGGGTTGTGGACTTTTTCATTTTCTCAGTGTATGGGAGGTTTGCTTTTGTTTTTGTTTTTCAGTTGATCAGGGAGTTGGAAATGCCACTGTTTCCAGGACTAGATTAAGCGCTGAGATGCAAATCATTTCTATTTTCAATGGATTTGGCCAGTAGAATTAAATATAAAGGAGGCTCTTTCTAAAAAAATCCTAAGAGGATAAAAAGCTTTTCATACTGTGATCTCTACAATGATTTTAACCTGTATTCTAGTGGCGAGGAGGAACATGGAGGCGTCAAAATGTTTTTTATGTGTTGTTTATCCAAGTGAAGAAAATATGGTCATTAAAAGAATAAAAGTTGGGACCGTGGAATCTCTCAAAAAAAAAGGGTGTATTAAGAGAAAAAGAGAAGAGGTGACTTGGGTTTTCTACCTTTCTTCCTGACTCTCCTTTGTGTCCTTATGTGGAAACAAGAGTCATATGCATTCATAAACTAGAAGGACACATTTGATTTTGGAATAAGGGCAATATAGAATGTTTCCAAGTTTTAATATAAATTATGCATTTGATATGCTATGGTAGTGTACTAATTTTGCAGTGGTTCAAGGTGGAATGAGAGCCTACTGGCTAGCTATGTGTGAAACTCCAACGTTCACGTTGCACAGAGACTGAATATTTTGCTGAAAAAAACAAATGAATCCAAGGAAGTGTTCAAGGGGGAGAGTGGAAGGAAACTAGGAAGTTTCCTAGCAGGATGAAAGGAAAAAAGGAGTCATTACAGTATCATCAGATATAGTATCTGATACTATATCTGATGACACTTAATATATACCTGTAATAACCTTGAAGTTATATTACATGTTAACTTGTTTCTTATCTGATTTTTCTTCTGTAATCCAGCCTCCAGGAGACTAGAGATTTTTTCTCTTTTATTCAGTGCCATAGGCCAAGTAGAAGTTACCCGATAAATACTTGAATAAAGAAATTAATAGGTGGGGTGTCCTGGCTGGCTCAGTTAGTAGAGCATGAGACTCAATCTCAGAGTTATGAGTTTAAGCCCCATGTTGGGCTAAAGTAGAGCTTACTTAAAAAAATTAAAAATGAGTAAGTGTATGAATTTTACATCGACTTTGGCCATAACACTTGTCAAAAAGAAGAAGAGCAATTGAACTATAATGCAAGTCACTAACCCTAGGAGTTTGTGATTTCAGGTGGTTATTATGGATGTACATCTCATAATATTTTGTAGAAAAAAATCAATGAGAGAGACTAGGTAAAAAATTATGCTTTTAATTATAGTTTCTTTTATCTTGTTTGACTGCATGATTATAAGGTGCTTTGGTGTCAGTGAAGGCTGTGGAAAAAGACAAATGAGAAAAAATAAACAATAGAACAGCACAAGTGTCATTGAGAGTAGGGGAGATGGTCAAGTAGGTAGATGCATATTTATGGAGGAATTTCTGTCCATCAAGAAGGGGGTAAAATCGAATGAAACTTTCCTAACATTCTAGCTTACCTTTTAAGTAGCAATTGTTTCTCTTTTGGGATTCAAATATTTATATGTATAAAAAGTTATTATGTGAGATGCTTCAAACATACAGAAACATAAAGATAATATAAAAGTACGTAGATATTCAACTGCCATATTGAAAACAAATGTAATGAATGCTCAAGTACTTTCTACCTATTTTTTTTACAAGTTTTTAGTAAATATTTCCATCAATTTATTTTCTGTATTCCTTAAAAACAAAAAATTCACAAGTTTAACACTTATGCTTTAAAATATTGTACACCAAAAGAAAACCAATTCTCATTCATGCTGCAAGTTGGTCTATGTTCTCTTTACTTCTGTTACTTTCTACATATTTTTAACAAATATTTTAATTTTACTTTATGATTCACACTTTTAAACAGAAATAAGATGTTAGAGTTGAGAATCTTTTTTAATCTTCTCTAAACAAAAGTTTACCTGACCATGAGATTGCAAAATAAGTCCTTTCATACTGGCGAATGAGTTTAAATAACTTCTGTGTGCTTTTTATTTTAAAGCCTTTTTAATAATTAAGAAAAAATTCAGTAAAATTTTTAAAAATTTTTTGAATTAATTTTTTTTTTTATTAGAAAACTTAATAGGGGTGCTTGTGGCTCAGTTGATTAAGTGTCTAGCTTCGGCTCAGGTCGTAATCTCAGGGCTCAAGAGTTCAAGTCTCACGTCGGGCTCTATGCTAACAGCATGGAGACTGGAACCTACTTTGGATTCTTTGTCTCCCTCTCTCTCTCTGCCCCTCCCCCACCCATGCTCTGTCTCTCTTTCTCTCAAAAATAAATAAACATTAAAATTTTTTTAAATGCTTAACAATATGAACTGTGAAATAATTTAAAAAAAATTAAGAGTTTGGGAAAAGTTAGTTCCATTTCTTTTCAAAAGAAAATTCTTTGCAGGTAAAGTGTATGTTTTTTGCCAGCCTAACACTTGACACTTTTGTACTATAGAAAACTTTTCTGGTATCAGTGCTCCATATATTTAGTTTTCAACCATGTAGAATTCTGTACAAAGAACCTCAGTGCCAAACTGGTAACACTGGTTACTTTGGGTGGAAAAGATTACATGACATAGAATTTGACATTCTAAATGATTTTGGAAATATTTAAAATTTTGTATTATAAGCATAAATTATTTTGAAATTAAAAAAAAAAGGTGAAGGGGCACCTGGGTGGCTCAGTTGGGCGGCCGACTCTTGGTCCAGCCCCATGTTGGGCTTCGTGCTGAGCACGGAGCCCTTAGCTTAAGATTCTCTCTCTCCCTCTGCCCCTCTCCCCCACTAGTGCACTCTCTCTTGTTCTTAAAAAAAAAAAGTAAATGTTAGACATAGGTAGTTTTAAATTATATTCTGAAATAAGTATTGAATTCACCGTCTCCTTTTCATAATTGATGTGACATGAAATGAGCAGATCAACTTACTCCTAAAGCTGTGTGTGTGTGTGTGTGTGTGTGTGTGTGTGTGTGTGTGTTATGTATATTTCACATGTATACGTATCTCACCGGTTAAATCAATATATTGCTTAGTTACATTGCTCTTTCTAGTATATTCATAAAACTTTAAAGAAAAAATATTTCCTCTGTAAAATCATGGTATTATTTATGATAATTTGAAGGGATGCCATTATTTTTTCCTTATTTTCTTAACAGAGAATGTTTTCTTTCTAACCCAGTGTGGTTAATAATTTTTGTTTTCACACATTTGATTATGTTGCCTTGGAGGGGAATGTAATGCTCTGCTAATTTAAGAAATTAGCAATGTGTTAATAATTTGACAAGCATACTCTGGGTTGTATAACTGAAAACTGTTCGTGAGCCATCAATAGAGAAAATATCTAATGTAACTGATTTATGGAATCTATTATGTTATAACTCTTCTTTTTTGATACAGTGTTTTCTGTTTCTAGTGGTAAACATGCTTTCAGTGAATCAAAGGCAAAGAACAACAAAATTAATATTAGAAAAAAAATATTTTTATGTTTACTTTTTATTTTCCTTAAAATATACGGTGTTTAAGTCTCTGAGGTTCATTAATTATATTTCAGTATAATTAACATTTTATATTTAATTTTATTAATTTTTTTAATGTTTATTTACCTTTGAGAGAGAGGGAGAGAGCATGAGCAGGGAAGAGCAGAGAGAGAAGGAGACACAGAATCCGAAGCAGGCTCTAGGCTCTGAGCTGTCAGCACAGAGCCCATGTGGATCTTGAACTCACTAGCCGTGAGATCATGACCTGAGCCCAAGTCGGATGCTTAACCTACTCAGCCACCCAGGCGCCTCAACATGTTAATATTTTAATATAAACTAAGTAAACTAATTTGATCTATATTTTATGTTTCAAATGATGAGCGACATAGCGTCAAATGGTGCCATGCATTTTTAAAAATGTTTTTGTGTTTTCACATTGCTACTCTCTCACTGACCGTTATTTTATATTATTTCTAGATAAAAGAGTGGCTCTGTTTAAACTGTCAGATGAAAAGAGCTCTCGGAGGTGACCTGGCTCCAGTTCCCTCATCACCTCAGCCTAAACCGAAGATTGCCCCTGTTGGTCCTGCATCTGCCGTGAGCAAACCATCCCCACAGCCACAACACACTTCTCCAAAGAAGGATACTGTACCCAAGCAGGAGATCTCGAAGGCACCTGAGTCTAAGAGGCCCCCACCTCTAGTGAAACAACCGACCATTCACGGCTCTCCCCCACTTGCCGCCAGGCAACCTCCAGCGGTGGCGGAGTCTTCGCCCAAGCCAGCCCCTCCCAAAGAGCCCTCGGTTTCCTCTGAGCAGGCCGAGGTCCCCGTGGCTGATGATAAACCAAAGCAGCCCAAGACGGGAAAGCCAGCCACAGACGTCGAGTCTTCATCGTCAGTAGCAGCACAACCTGATATTCCAAGCCCCAAAGTACAGTTGGAAGATCAAGAGATAATAGCCCCTCCTCTAAAAACAGACGCTGCCAAACCCTCCCAGAGTTTTCCACCAACGGGAGAAAAAGTCACCCCGTTTGATTCTAAAGTCATACCCCGACCTGCATCAGATTCAAAAATTATTTCACATCCTGGGCCCAGCCCAGAGGGCAAAGGTCAAAAACAAGCTGATCCAGTTCATAAGAGAGAAGAGCCCAAGAAAGCACAAACCAAAATGAGTCCTAAGCCAGATGCCAAGCCGATGCCAAAAGGGTCACCTCCACCCGCAGGCCCACGACCTCCCACTGGCCCAACTGCCCCCACAGCTCAGCAGCCCCCAAAGCCTCAGGAGCAGTCGAGACGTTTCAGTCTGAATCTGGGAAGTATTACCGATGCCCCTAAATCGCAGCCCACGACTCCTCAAGAAACTGTGACTGGAAAACTCTTTGGGTTTGGAGCATCAATCTTCAGCCAGGCATCAAATTTAATCTCCACAGCAGGCCAGCCTGGGTCTCAATCTCAGAGTGCTCTTGGAGCCCCAACAAAACAGGGCCCTCCTCCTTCACAGCCACCTCCTTCTCAGGGGCCACCCAAATCCACAGGTCAGGTACCACCGGCACCTGCAAAGGTTGTACCTGTGAAAAAGGAAGCAAAAGCTCCAGTAGTTGAAAAATTAGAACCCAAATCTGAACCAGTTCCAACAGTAAAAAGAACAGAAACAGAAAAGAAGCCTCTGCCTGTTAAGGATAGCAAACCTCTAACAGCTGAGCCTCAAAAGGCTGTCCTTCCCCCCAAATTGGAGAAAACTCCCAAACCAGAATCAGCCTGTCCTCTCTGCAAGACTGAACTCAACATAGGTTCTAAGGATCCTCCTAACTTCAATACTTGCACCGAATGCAAGAATCAAGTGTGTAATCTCTGTGGATTTAACCCTATGCCACACTTGACTGAGGTAAGCAATTTATATATTATTTACAGATGTGACTCTATCATGTTTATTGTGAAATATTTTGGTAACCAAATTTCTAGACAAAAAAAAAAAACCTCCAAAAAATAAACAAAAACATTTCTAGTAAAGAAGGTATATTAATAGTGATGTCATAGAAGAAGTTTGAATTACTTATTACATGCTTAGTTTATTACTAAAGTTTCATATAATTTGTATTTTTCTGGACTATGCACCAGAAGTAAGAAGATGAAATAAGTTGACAATTTAAAATAACAATTATCTCATTCCTTCATGAATTAAAGACCTGTAGCTTTGGAATCGTATCCGGTTTTCACTCATTAACGCCAAATAAGGTTCTAATTTACCATTCCCATTATCTCCAATCCCTTCTGTCTCTCCTACCTTAAAGAAAGTTTTGGTTCCTTGCAGATCCCAAAACAACATGAGGTCTGTCATTTTACCAAATTCTTAAGAACTTAGTGTAAGTTAATATTGCTTATTAGAAAATACTGATTCAAACATACTATGTCTAGACTTTTTATAATTCTCTTTGGGACTGTTATCTGGCTTAAATATAATAGAGTACTGTTTAAGAAATGTGCCAAAAAAAAAAAAAAAAGATACCTGGGGTTCAGTAACTGATGTCAAGAAATTGTGTTTTTATTTACTTTTATTTTTTTTTATGGGATGATAAGACATTTTCTCCAAATGTAAATGACCTAACAGCAGATGGCAAATTTCTACCTAACAGTTAGAGAAGAATGAATCTATAAGCGTTAGTAATGTGTTAGGGCTATTGGAATGAATATTTGGATCTTGGGTAACAGGGATTAAACGCTTGCTGCTGTGTCAGATGGTTAATAAATATTTAGACATTGAATTTTAGGTAATTGTTCATTGTCTTACACACATCAAAAATACTTAAGGATTATTTTTTTCTGTGCTCTTTGATTTTGTGATTCATTGGAATGGAAAAATTGAACAGATTTTAGCAACTACACAAAAGAAGCTTTAGAGATTCTGGTGTTGTTTTCAAGTTAAGTTTTTTAAAAGAATAAACCATATACAATTTTTATTCTTTTACCTTTAAAAGACTTAGGTTGCTTTGACATTATTAACACCATATGAAAGTATTGTTTCTAAAGATTTAAGCATGTTTTTATCTTCTTTATCTGTGATGAATAAAGTTAACTAAGATCCACTGAAAAGGCAGATAAAATTTGGTTTCCCTCAGCACTTCCTGAATGGTAACAACTATAATTATTACTTGCAGTGTTTTGGATTCAATGCAAAAGCAAAACAAAAAGCAAACCTTAAATTTCTTCCATATATTTAGAAGAGTTGTTTTCGGTTGTGTATTCATGAAGCAGAAAATTTTGTATTTCATAGACTTACAGAATTGTACCCTTTAATGAGGAGTCTTAAGGTGTCAACACAGTGCAGTTTAATACTTATAAAACAAATTGCATCACTAAAAACAAAACATAATGTCTGCATTTAAAATGTATTTTGGGCACGCTAAAAAAAAAACAAAACAAAACACTGTAGTGTGGAGGGAGGACTTGAGTGTGTATGTGTTTGTGTGTGTCTTTGTACAAATGTGTCTATATACATGTTTCAGAGGAGATCATGTTTCAGAGGAGAAAAAAATCTCAGCCAACAAAAGCAGTTGGCTAGGGCTCCTAGCTTAGCTTAACTGTGCTAATCCGTATGAAGTTTTCAGTTAGTGTAAGGCCTTAGTGCCCTCTGGTCTTTAGGTAACGTCCATTGGCTGACCCAGTATCAAGGGAGTGAATGATGTTAGTTGAGTTAATCACTGTTCAAGTATCCCTATTACTATTACCCCAAAAGACTTCAGAGGATTGGCAGAAGGAGTTAGTTGAAAAGAAGGCACATTGTGCTTGCATATGTGTGTGCATACGTGCACATATATTTCCAGAAAATTGTAGATACGATTTATAGGCTTAAGTCGTGGTGCTGTCCCAGAGTTCTTAACTGCTAATCTCTGCTCATTGCCTTCAGTTAGGAGCGATTAGGAAAGCATCTTCTCCCTGATTGTTGCCGTATTTCTGTGCTTTCTCCCCTCTGCTTGATATTTGTTTCTTGTTACCTAATATTTTCTGCTCTTTCATTCTAGTTTTAGAGGGCACGCTCAGAAAATACTCAGATTTTATGCCTGCAATGCAAATAAATGGTATTTCTAAGTAAGGATTCAACTGTTTCCATGTATTTTTCTAATAAAGCACATTTAACTTCATATTATAAGCCTCTGCTTCCGCTGTACCTAATCACTGTGAGGCAGCACCTCTTTTCCCGTGGGTACCACCCCGCCTTCCCCTTTTGCTGTTCTGTTCCTCTGGTGGTGAGAAGGGCTGGTTATATGGGTTATGGAGCTACAGAGAGTATTTCCCCCTCCCCCGCACAGCCCTCAAACACACCTGTCTCTGAGGTTCCTTCCTGTTTCTCATGCACAGCATCCGCCACAACACCTGAGCTGTGCCAAGGGCTGCCCGAGGGCCCTGGGGTGTAGCCAGGCTTCAGCCTAAGCTTCAAGGTTTAACTGTTTGATGCCAAGTTTGTATAAATGACACTGTAATCCATTAGCCTCTGATAGCAAGGAAAAAGGCTTCTAGGCTTTAACTTCTGGTAACTCAGGACACATGTTATTAATTTTAAAAGCAGCAGCAAGCCTTTCTGAAGAGCTAGTCTTAGAGAATTTGGAAGCATCCTGAGAAAAACAGCCTAAATTGACAAATCCACTTACCTAGTGAATTTTAATAATTCTACTTCAGTTCAAATGCAAAAAAGGACTCATAATTACTCATAGTGGGTGTTTATCTTACTGTTTTTACTATACCTTTCAAAAGGAGTTTTGTACTACGGGAATAAAACTTAAAACCATGTCTCCTCATGTTTCAGGAAGTTCTAGGGTCGCAATTTTGCTTCCTTAGTAAGATAATTATGCATGGCCTAAATGATGTAGGAATAGCTAGCATATATTTGTCACCAGGCAACAAATGGGCCTTTTGAGCCAATTAAGACCCACTGGTGTAACTGGGATCCCTTCAGATCTTTGTTCTCTAGCTGAGGTGGCTTCTGCATTGTCTATCAAATACAATCGTATTGGTAAGCTTAATGGGCGTGCACTGTGTTTCTTAGTTTGGCAAACACATATCCTGCTTTTACTTTAAATTTTTTTTTCCTGCTTTTACTTTAAAAACGATTACTTAACTCTTTAAAAATTATAAATACACACACACACTCACACACATATCTGTCAGCACCCAAAAGCACATAAGTACATACATACACACCAAACTGAAGACTGAAAGAATAATAAAAAATCAATAAGTAGGAAACTCTTCTACCAATAATTATTTTTAAAATAATCACCTAGTGGAGATCTGCATTCCCTGAGAATACCTCTGACATCCCTGGAAGAGAGGGACGCCCGCTAGCCCTTTTTAGCTTACATGAGAAAGTTGACAAGTTTGTGGGTAGAAGCAAAATTTTTGGTTCTTAAGTCTTAGGAGACTTTTGATATGTTGCCTTTATATTAAGTGTATATTTAGTCAGAAAATCCAAATAGGGATTTAAAATAGATTTTTGTTTAAACAAATTTAATCAAAAAGCAATTTCTCCATTAGTCTTTTTTCTATGCCTTTTTACATGCTTAATATTCTATTCTATATGATAGTTCTGTATCCCAATCTTAACAGGTGATTATATAACATTTATTCACATGATTAAACTCTTCTTAAATATTATTAAAATGAGTATTAATTTTTTTGGATACATGGATATGTTCTTTCAATATTAATTTAAATATTACTTAATTTTTTGGATACATGGATACACATTCTTCTCATATTAGGGATTTAGGTTTCATTTTTTTTCCTTATAAATGAGTAATATTTTTGGATGCAAATATATTGTATTTTCACTGTTTCCCAAGGAAAGCTTACCACTACTGATGTTACTGAAGGAGGGGACAAGGACCTTGCAGTGTCAGATTCTCTTTGGCGACGATAAGGCAGTTAACACTGCCACCACTGGTGTCACGTGATTCCTTTCTTACTGAATCTTCTCCATACTTGAAGAAAAACATTTAAAATGATATTTGTTAATCTGGAAGTCTAAAATTGCTATCATATTGTTCCTTTGACTTATATTTCTTTTATTGCCATTTTGTTTGAATATTAAAGGCAAATAGATGATTTCTAGAGAAAATATTGTCCAGGCATTATGGGAAAAGGTAAACTGCTATCGTTGTTGCTGTTGTTTTTTTTTTTTCTTTTTTTTTTTCTTTTTTTTTTCCCCCTTTTGCTACAGGCTGGTATTAGTCCTTTTCCTCACAACAGCCTTGTTGGGTAGGTTTTACAGTGATTTTAGAGATCAGGAAAATGACTATCAGAGGGGGGCAGCTATCAAGCCCCAGAGGCTGAGCCCGTGCCCCTCTCTCCTGTAATATGTTTGAGTGACCTAGGGAACTCGAAAACAAATGCCTCTTGGTGTGTCCTCTCTTACCTGTAAGTTGTGTCAGTTGGTGATTACTAGGACTTTAATATCAGCAAATTTGCTAATATTTGCATCAAAGTAAGGTCACATTTGGAGCTCACAGAACAGTGGTGGATGTGTTACATGGTTGGACTTAGAAGGATGGGCAGATGAAGAGGTTCAGAAGCATAGAGGCCAGCATCATTGCATTATTTTTCTTTCCAGATAAGTCCACCAACTGGTCACCATTTGTTTACACGTGAAAGAGACTGAGTGATGTACCTGTCTTCATATATAGTGAATGTGAGGACATAAAGCATACTTGCTGCAGCTGCCAGAAATACTATTACATTCCTGCCAGGGAATGCAAAGACTTTACTCTGTGAACATTATGAACATCTAAGGTGGTTGTTAATCCTTGCTTCTCCCAACAGTTTGGTGTAGACTCCTTGGCTACATTCCCATGAGTGGGATTGTTGGACCTTCGGTTATCTATATCTTAAATTTGTTCTCCAGGCATTTGTATCAGTTTATATTCTGACCAGCTTCTCATATATTCTGCTCTTTCTCTCGAGATTCATTGTCTGATAAGATTGTCACTGGACAAATGTGGCTAATGAGCACTGTGGCTAACTTAACCTAAGATTATTTTAAGTGCGAAAAAAAAGTGGATTTCAAGAAGTCAGTATGAAAAAATGTAAAACATCTCAATAATTTTGTGATTACTATTGTATAAGGCTTTTCTTCCTTAAGTATTGCTTCTTTTACTGCCTTTTCATCACACAACTTTGTAGTTGCCTAGGCTCATGCGTGGCAATATACCGCTGTGTAGGATATATATCTTTCTCTCTCTACCAGAAAAACACCAATGTTATTAGATTTCTTGATCTCTGATCGTCTTTTCCAGAGCTAATTTTCCTCATATTACACAAGATAGCTAGTTCTTTTTGCATTCATTACTGAGCAAAGAGGTCTTGGGGCTCTCTCATCAAGAGACATAAGGATCGGGGCGCCTGGGTGGCGCAGTCGGTTAAGCGTCCGACTTCAGCCAGGTCACGATCTCGCGGTCCGGGAGTTCGAGCCCCGCGTCAGGCTCTGGGCTGATGGCTCGGAGCCTGGAGCCTGTTTCCGATTCTGTGTCTCCCTCTCTCTCTGCCCCTCCCCCGTTCATGCTCTGTCTCTCTCTGTCTGAAAAATAAGTAAACGTTGAAAAAAAAAAAAAAAAAATTAAAAAAAAAAAAAAAAAAAGAGACATAAGGATCAATGTTCACAGGTGCTGCTAACCATCATTAAGAAGTATCAGTCCTACTGACTAGCACAGTGTGGCCATGCGAGTCTTCAGGTCAGGATACCTTCTCTACTGATCCCTCAGGTACCAATGTTTCCTCCTTCAGAACTTTTGAATCTGTGGCTTTGAATAAAATTCATCAGTTTTTGGGTCAGTTGCTGGAGACCCAGCAATACAAAATAACTAGAATTTACATCATCTGGTCTGCTATTTTCTCCCTTTTCTTTTCTTAATTGCTGTTTATTTTACTTTTAAAACTTAATTACAATAATTTCAATTATAGGAGTAGTATATATGTGCATATATATATATATATAAAAGATACATATATATATATAAAACAGATACATATATATATATATATAACAATCCATACAGTACTGAAGTGCCTGAAGAGAAATAGCTTTCTCTCCCCCATGCACTTCATACTAACGACTTAGTATCTTTTCAGACATGTCTTTTTCTTTTTTTCTTTTTTAAAAATTTTGATTGCTGTGTAATTGACATAGAATATATCATTAGTTTCAGATGTATAACAGTCATTCAACAATTACATATGTTATGAAATGCTCGCCACAATAAGTGTATTACAGTATTGAATGGATTCCCTATGCTGCACTTTTCATCCCTGTGACTTACTTATTTTACGATTGGAACTCTGTGCCCTTTAATCCCCTTTGTGCATTTTACCCATTCCCCGCCCCCCCCCACCCTTCCCCTTTGGCAGCCATCAGTTCTCTATAAGTCTGTTTCTTTTTTGTTGTTTGTTTGCTCATTTGTTATTTAGATTTCACATAAAAATGAAATCATATGGTATTTGTCTTTTTCTGGCTTATTTCACTTAGCATAATACCCTCTAGGTCCATCATTGTTGTCATGAATGGCAAGATTCATAGCTGAGTGGTATTCCCTTTTGTATATGTACTATATCTCCTTTATCCATCCATCTATTGATGTACGCTTGGGTTGCTTCCATGTCTTAACTATTGTAAATAATGCTGCATATAAGGATGCATATGTATTTACAAATTAGTGCTTCTTTACTTTTAAGACAAATACCCAGTAGCGGAATTAATGGATCATTTATGGTAATTCTGTTTTTAATGTTTTGAGGAACCTTTATCCTGTTTCCACAGTAATTGCACCAGTTTACATTCCTACTAACAGTGCAGGATGGTTCCCTTTTCTTCACATCCTTGCCAACACTTGCCTTTTTATACTAGCCATTCTGACTGATGTGAGGTGAAATCATTGTGGTTTTGATTTGCGTTTCCCTGATGATTAGTGATGTTGAGCATCTTTTCATGTTCCATTGGCCATCTCTGTGTCTTCTTTTGGAAAAATGTCTATTCATGTTCTCTGCTCATTTTTTAATTGGATTATTTGTTTTTTAGGGAGTTTTGTTGTATCTGTTCTTTACATATTTTGGATATTAATCTCTTATTGGTTATATTATTTACCAGTATTTTCTTTTATTCGGGTTGTCTTTTTGTCTTGTTGACAGTTCCCTCTGCTGTGCAAAAGCCTTTTATTTTGGTGTAGTTGGAATAGTTTATTTTTGCTTTTGTTTTAATGCCTTAGGAGACAGATCCAGAAAAATACTGCTAAGGTTGATGTCTAAGAGATTACTGCCTATGTTTTCTTTTAGGAGCTTTATGATTTAAGTCTTTAATCCATTTTGAGTTTATTTTTGTGTATGATATAAGAAAGTGGTTCAGTTTTATTCTTTTGCATGTAGCTGTCCAGTTTTCCTAGTCCCATTTATTGAAGAGACTTTTTTCCTGATTGCATATTCTTGCCTCTTTGTCACAGATTAATTGACCGTAGATGTGTGTGTTTATTTTTGGGCTTTGTTCCATTGATCTATGTGTGTCTGTTTTTGTGCCAATACCATACTGTTTTGATTGTGATAGCTTTTAGTATATCTTGAAATCTGGAATTGTGATACCTCCAACTTTGTTCTTATTTATCAAGGTTGCTTTGGCTATCTGGGGTCTTTTGTGGTTCCATGCAAATTTTGGGATATTTTTGTTCTACTTGTTTGAAAAACAGTGTTGGTATTATGATAGAGACTGCATTGAATCTGTACATTGCTTTGAGTAGCATGTACATTTTAACAATATTAATTCTTGGGGCGCCTGGGTGGCTCAGTCGGTTAAGCATCTGACATCGGCTCAGGTCATGATCTCGTGGTCCGTGGGTTCGAGCCCCGCGTCGGGGTCTGTGCTGACAGCTCATAGCCTGGAGCCTGTTTCAGATTCTGTGTCTCCCTCTTTCTCTGACCCTCCCCTGTTCATGCTCTCTCTCTGTCTCAAAAATAAATAAATGTTAAAAAAAAATTAAAAAAAAAACCCCAAAAACCCAATATTAATTCTCTAATCCATGACCATGGTTAACCTTTCTATTTGTGTATCCTTCACTTTATTTCATCAATGTGTTAAAGTTTTAAGAGTACAGGTCTTTCACCTCTTTGGTTAAATTTATTCCTAAGTATTTTATTCTCTTTGATGCAGTTGTAAATGGGATTGTTACACATATTTCTGTTTTTTTGCTATTTGATAGCAATCCGTGTATAGAAATGCAGTGGATTTCTGTATATTGATTTTGTATTCTGAAGTTTTACTGAATTCATGTATTAGATATAATAGTTTTTTGGTGGAGTCTTTAAGGTTTTCTGTACATAGTATGCCATCTGCAAGTATGGACACTGTTTTCTTTTTCTTACCAGTTTGGAAAGCTTTTATTTATTTATTTTTTGTCTGGTTTTATGGCCAGGACTTCCAGTACTATGTTGGATAAAAGTGATGAGAATGGACATCCTTGTCTTGTTCCTGATCTTAGGGGAAAAGCTTTCAGTTTTCACCACTGAGTATGAATTTGGCAGAGGGTTTGTCGTATATATAGCCTTTATTACGTTGAGGTATTCCTTCTATACCCACTCTATTGAGAATGGGTTTAATTTTGTCAAATGTTTTTCTTGAATCTTGAAATGATTGTGGTGTTTTTTTAAATGCTTATTTATTTATTTTGAGAGAGAGAGACAGAGGGCGCGCGCGTGCATGCAAGTGGGGGAGGCGTAGAGAGAGATGGGAGAGAGAGAATCCTGAACACGTTCCACACTCAACACAGAGCCTGATGCAGGGCTCAATCCCATGACTTTGAGATAATGACCTGAGCAGACGTTAAGAGTTGAAAGACCAACCGACTGAGACACCTAGGCGCCCTAATCATTTGGTTTTTAATCTTAATTTTGTAAATCACATTGATCAATTTGTGTATATTGAACCATCCTAGCAACTTTGGAATGAATCCCTATGATCATTATAATAATAGTTTTAATTTAATGTGTTGTTGAATTTGGTTTGGTAATATCTTGTTGACGTTTTTGTATATATGATCATCTGGGATATTGGTCTGTAATTTTCTTTTATTGTAGTGTCTTTGTCTAGTTTTGGTATCAAAGTAATGTTGTCTCATAGAATGCATTTGGAAACATTCCTTGCTCTTTTTTTTTTTTTTTTTTTTTAAGCAGTTTGGAAAGAAAGGTATTAATTCTTTTTAAAAGGTTCATTAGGGGGGCGCCTGGGTGGCGCAGTCGGTTAAGCGTCCGACTTCAGCCAGGTCACGATCTCGCGGTCCGTGAGTTCGAGCCCCGCGTCAGGCTCTGGGCTGATGGCTCAGAGCCTGGAGCCTGTTTCCGATTCTGTGTCTCCCTCTCTCTCTGCCCCTCCCCCGTTCATGCTCTGTCTCTCTCTGTCCCAAAAATAAATAAACGTTGAAAAAAAAAAAATTTAAAAGGTTCATTAGAATTGACCTGTGAAATCATCTGGTTCTGGACTTTAGTTTGTTGGGATTTGTTTGGTTACTGATTCAATTTTGTTACCAGTAATTGATCTTAAATATCTTTGTGAATCAGTCTCAGAAGATTCTGTGTTTCTAGAAATTTATCTATTTCTTTCAGGTTGTCCAATTTGTTGGCATATAATTTTTTATTGTATTAAATTATTTGAATTTCTGTGTAATTGGTTGTAGCTTCTCTGTCTTTTTTTGTTTATTTATTTGAATCCTCTCTCTTTTTTTCTTGATGAGTCTAAACCAGCTTTGAGTCTCATTGATCTTTTTCTATTGTTTTCTTTTCCATTTATTTCTGCTCTGATAATTATTATTTCCTTCTTTCTACTAACTTTGGGCTTTGTTTATTCTTCTTTTTCAAGTTCCTTCAAGAAAAAGTTTAGGTTGCTTATTTGAGATTTTTGTTTCTTGAGATAGGCCTATGTTGTTATAAACTGCCCTCTTAAAACTGCTTTTGCTACATCCCAAAGCTTTTAAATGGGTTTATTTTCATTTGCTCCCAAGTATTTTTTGATTTCTTATTATGATTATTTTGCTAAGGAAGTCCTTTTTGCATTTATATTATAAAAATAGCCTTCCACATTTCTTATAAACATGTAATTTTATTCTTCACTTTAGGTCACTTATTTATCTGTCATTATTATTATTAGTTTTTGGTGTATTGTGAGGTGAAGGGTTTAATTTTACATATTCACAATGCATGACCGCTTGCCGCCACATTATTTACTAAGTAATTCATTCTTTTCACTCTCTTTTTAAATTATTTTTATTATAATTCCCATATAATTAATATACAGTGTTATATTAGTTTCAGGCATACAATATAGTGATTCAACAATTCTATACATTACACAGTGCTCATCACAACAAGTTTATTCTTAATCCTCTTCATCTATTATTTTACCCATCCTCTCATCCTCCTCCCCTCCGCTAACCGTAAGTTTCTTCTCTATATTTAAGAGTTTAGTTTTTTTCCCCTTTTTTCTTTGTTTTCTTTGTTGAATTCCACATGAGTGAAATCATATGGTATTTGTCTTTCCCTGACTGACTTATTTCACTTAGCAGTATATCCTCTTAGATGCTTTCATATTGTTGAAACTGGAAAGGTCTTATTATTTTTATGGTTGAGTAATATTTCATTTTATGTATATATCATATCTTTATCCACTCTTCTATGGATGGACACTTGTGTTGCTTCCATATCTTAACTGTTGCTAATAATCCTGCAGTAGCCATAGGGGTGCATATATCTTTTCAAATCAGTATTTCTGTATTCTTTGGGTAAATACACAGTAGTGGAATTACTTGATCTTATGATAATTCTATTTTCAAGTTTTTGAGGACTTTTATTTACTGTTTTCCATAGTGGCTGCACCAGTTTGCATTTTCATCAGCAGTGGCCCAGGGTTCCTTCTCTCCACATCCTCACCAACTCTTGTTTCTTGTGTTTTTGATTTTAGCCATTCTCATAGGTGTGAGCTGATATTGCACTGTGGTTTTGATTTGCATTTCTCTGATGCTGAGTGATGCTGAGCATCTTTTCATGTGTCTGTTGACCATCTGTATATCTTCTCTGGATAAATGTCTGTTCATATCTTCTGCCAATTTTTAACTGGATTAGTTGTTTTCTGAGTGCTGACTTTATATGTTGTGAATACTAACCCTTTATTGGATATGCCATTTGCAAATATCTTCTCCTATTTAGTAGATTGTCTTTTGGTTTTGTTGATGGTTTCCTTCTCTTCACATAAGCTTTTTATTTTGATGTAGTCCCAGTAGTTTATTTTTGCTTTTTTCCCCTTGTCTCAGGAGAGGCAAAAATTTTGAAAAATGTTGATATGGCTGATGTCAGAGAAATTGATGCTTGTGCTCTCTTCTGCGATTTGTATGGTTTCAGGTCTCACATTTAGGTATTTAATCCATTTTGAGTTTATTTTTATGTATGGTAGAAGAATGTGGTCCAGTTTCTTTCTTTTGCATGTAACTGCCCAGTTTTCCTAACACTATTTGTTGCAAACACTTTCTTTTTCCTATTGCATGTTCTTGCCTTCTTGACTCCTTTATTGAAGGTTGGTTGACTGTATAATCATGAGTTTATTTCTGGGCTCTTGATTCTGTTACATTGATCTGTGTATCTTGTGTGTGTGTGTGTGTGTGTGCATGTGTGTGTGTGTGTGCGCGCGTGCACGTGTGTGCACCAGTACCATACTGGTTTGATAACTATAGCTTTGTAGTGTATCTTGAAATCTCAGATTGTGATACTTCAAATTGTTTTCTTTTTCAAGATTGTTTTGGTTATGGGGCGCCTGGGTGGCGCAGTCGGTTAAGCGTCCGACTTCAGCCAGGTCATGATCTCGCCGTCCGTGAGTTCGAGCCCCGCGTCAGGCTCTGGGCTGATGGCTCAGAGCCTGGAGCCTGTTTCCGATTCTGTGTCTCCCTCTCTCTCTGCCCCTCCCCCGTTCATGCTCTGTCTCTCTCTGTCCCAAAATAAATAAACGTTGAAAAAAAAAATTAAAAAAAAAAGATTGTTTTGGTTATTCAGGGTCTTTTGTGGTTTCATAAAAATATTAGGATTTTTTAATTAATTTTTTTAATATTTTATTTATTTATTAAAAAAATTTTTTTTTCAACGTTTATTTATTTTTGGGACAGAGAGAGACAGAGCATGAACGGGGGAGGGGCAGAGAGAGAGGGAGGCACAGAATCGGAAACAGGCTCCAGGCTCTGAACCATCAGCCCAGAGCCCGACGCGGGGCTCGAACCCACAGACCGCGAGATCGTGACCTGCCTGAAGTCGGATGCTTAACCGACTGCGCCACCCAGACGCCCCTAATGTTTTATTTATTTTTTAAGACAGAGAGAGACAGAGCATGAATGGGGATGGGGCAGAGAGAGAGGGAGACACAGAATCCAAAGTAGGCTCCAGGCTCTGAGCTACCAAGGAGCACAGAGCCCGATGCGGGGCTCAAACTCACGAACCGTGAGATCATGACCTGAGCTAAAGTCGGACGCTTACTGACTGAGCCACCCAGGCATCCCCAAATATTGGGATTTTTGTTCTGGTTTTGTGAGAAATACTTTTGGTATTTTGATAGAAGTTGCATTAATTCTCTAAATTTCTTTGGGAAGTATAGACATTTTAGCAATATTTGGTCTCCCAATCCATAAGCATGAAATATCTTTCCATTTAGTTTGTGTTATTTTCTATTCTTCATCAGTTTTTACAGTTTCCAGAGAATAGATCTTTCCCCTCCTTAGTTACATTTATTCCTAGGTATTTTATTATTTTTGGTGCAATTGTAAATGGGGCTGTTTTCTAATTTTTTATTTCTGCTATTTCATTGTTAGTGTATAGAAATGCAATGGATTTATGTATATTGATTTTGTATCTGTGACCTGAGTTCATCTATTAGTTCTAGTAGTTTTTTCATAGAGTCTTTAGGATTTTCTATACATAGTATCATGTCATCTGCAAATAGTTGAAGTTTTACTTTTTTACCAGTTGGATGGCTTTTATTTCTTTTTGTTGTCTTATTGCTGTGGCTAGGATTTCCAGTACTATGTTGAATAAAAGCGGTGAGAGTGGACATCCTTGTCTTGTTCCTGATCTTAGGGGAAAAGCTCTCAACTTTTCACTACTGAGTATGATGTTAGCTGTGAGTTTTCCATATATGGTTATTTTTATGTTGAAGTATGTTTCTTTACTCTGATTTTTAGTGCTACCTTTATCTTGTAATACATTTTCTTAAAACAATTCACTCTTCTAGATTCTTTAATTTAATTATACTATTAAATGTTAAATGTCTAGTCTGCAGTTTTAGTACCTTACTATTTTTATTAGTCTAGTTTTAACATTTAAAAATATTAAGGATCAATGAAAATCGAAGTCAAAAAGTCTAGTGATAGGGTGTGTACCCACCCAGAATTTGACTTTTCCTTATTTATAAGCTAATAAATTAACTTATTACTGTTTTGTAGATGCCAGTCATTGATATGACACTCCTGGGTCAAAGACAGGGAACTTTATTACTCACACCACAGCAGGCAGTGTGAACGTCAGCATATTTGTATCAGTTCACCTTGCCCTCCACTCTGATGTGGATCATGTGATATGGGCCTACACTGATAACTGCACATGTAGTGGGTTTGAGTCCATGTGAGGGACACTGAGCTTGTTGAATCTACCTCTTATATCGCAAATGGTAAGCCAGCCTATTCCTTGTCTTACCGAGAGACATTGCCTCATCCTTTTAGGTTGCCCACTATACACACAAGCCTAAGAAATGGCCAAAGTGAAGAGCAGCCAGAGCCTTGCATTGTTGGCATAAACTGTAAGACATCCAGGAGCAGGAGAGACTGAGGATTCTCTTTCCCAAGAGGTATTAATAACCCAGTGGATTAAAAAAAATTAATGTTTATTTATTTTTGAGAGACCGAGAGAGGACGAGTGGGTGAGGGGCAGAGAGGAAGGAAGACACAGAATATGAAGCAGGCTCCAGGTTGTGAGCTGTCAGCACAGAGCCGTATGCAGGGCTCGAGCTTGCAAACCGTGAGATCATGACCTGAGCGCAAGTCGGACGCTTAACTGACTGAGCCATCCAGGTGCCCCAATCCAATGGATTTTAAGCTTAAAATATTATGACTTCTTTCTTAAAATGATGTTACATATGGAGTCAGCCACTTGACTGCGAGAGGGAAGCTGCCCATTTGGAAACCTCTCTTACTCTTGAACCTGCTTCTCATCCAACTCCATGAAACTTCCATTAAAGAAGACTACCTCTGAAACTTCCTACTTAGATTAAGAAAATTAGGCTCAGAGAACTAAAATTAAATGCTTAAGATTGGGGCCAGATAGTGATCGCTAAGTACTAAATTAAAATACTCTTTATTTAGGCTGTTTTATGCAGCTCCTTTTAACAACTCCTTTTCTAAACTGTGAGCACCAGAGCAAGAGGACAAAACAGACAACTCAGTCTTATATGCAAATAAGCATGCTCCATGATTTAGTATGTATTAACATTTTCTTGCCCCACTGTATGTGGGTTACATAATCCTACGTTTTGACATAATGTTAATATAATTTAAAAATAAATGCAATGGCATTTTCACGATACAGTTTTATGACTGAGATTACTCTTGTATTAAATTTTAGAAATCTTTCTAATTAGATGGCAAAATAATGTTCTATATATGATACTCTATACTACTAACAATGTAATTTACATGGTCATTTTATAAAACTTATTGCAGGTTTTTCTTTAGGAGACAAAAGTGATAATAGATATTTATATAATTGAAACAATACGTTTTGCTATAATATTTTCTCATATTGGAAATTACATATATACCTATATACACATATATATATGTATGGTGTGTGTATACACTTTTATATATGTATATTTTTAGATATAAAATAGAAATTTCCCTGGGAAGGATTAGGACTCAAAATACTATTTTGGGAGAAAACATACATAGTGTTGTGTATTAACATATAGAAGTGTGAGTCACATCTGCCTTGTCAGTTTCTAAAATATGTAGTGTCAAGTAAAAATATAATCAGGAGAAATTGAAATGTGTCTTACATATTGAATTAGCCACTGGAATAAAAATAACCTCAGATATCCATGTGTGCAATGCCTAACCTTGGCTTTGAATACTTTTATGTTTCTCTCTTTTTAAAAATGTTATAAGGGGGGCGCCTGGGTGGTGCAGTCGGTTAAGCGTCCGACTTCAGCCAGGTCACGATCTCGCGGTCCGTGAGTTCGAGCCCGGCATCAGGCTCTGGGCTGATGGTTCAGAGCCTGGAGCCTGTTTCCGATTCTGTGTCTCCCTCTCTCTCTGCCCCTCCCCCGTTCATGCTCTGTCTCTCTCTGTCCCAAAAATAAATAAACGTTGAATGAATGTCCTTTAAAAAAAAAAATGTTATAAGGGCGCCTGGGTAGCTCAGTCAGTTAAGCATATGACTCTTGATTTCAGCTCTGGTCATGATCTCATGGTTTATGAGATTGAGCCCCGCTTCAGGCTCTGTGCTGGCAGCATGGAGCCTGCTTGGGATTCTCTCTCTTCCTTTCTCTCTGTCCATCCCTGTCTTGCTCTCTCTCTCTTTCTCAAAATAAATAAACTTAAAAAAATGCTATAAGAAAACGTGTTTGTGGACACTTAGAAGACATGTCATTTTAATTTACCCATTTGGGAAACCACAGAAAGAAGGAATGTTCTTTTAAAGCATTTTTAGTTTGTTAATACTATAATAAAGCTCTTTTAACAGCTAATAAATGTATGTAAATGATGTTTGTAAGTTCATCTTGTTTTTAAATCCTGAAATTAGCTGTGTATTCACTTTGATTACCTTTTAGGCATGTCAGAGTAGTAATTACTCCACTTTTTTTTTCACCTGGTTTCAGTTTATTTCACTAATGCATAACTTTGTAAGTAGAAGATTTTTCTCAGCATACCAAATATAGTCACTATTATCATCTCAAAGTGCTATCACCAGCAATTTTCTTTTGCACCTGCTAAAAATAGAACCTTAATACCTAAATCAAACTTCCAAAGAAAGATAATTAAAGCACTCAGTAAACAATGTAACTTTTCATTGAGTGAACTGTGAGATTGCCTGCTAATTTCTTCTGTTATTTACTCAGCCTTCATGAAACTCTGTGGACTTCTGACATCTATTATATGTCACGTTTTTATTCTGACATTCTTGTTTAATTCATCAACATACTGCAGTATGTGAGTAACTACTCAAAAAATAAGTACTCTCCACTTTAAAAAGAACATTAATACAGAAGTAATTATGTAAGTATTATCTATGTATACAAAACCATTACTAAAAGACCTAAGAAACTTAAATAGAAATGAATAGTATCAGCTAAGACCTGCCAAATAAGAGATTGAATATGTTTCATGACTTTTATAAAAAGAATCATCCTCTATTTGAAGTTTATTTATTTATTTTTGAGAGAGAGAGAGAGAGAGAGAGAGAGAGAGAGGGAGGGAGGGAAGATGTGCATGGCGAAGCAAGGGAAGGGCAGAAAGAGAGGAAGAGAGAGAATCCCAAGCAGGCTCCACACTCAGTGGAGAATCCTAAGGAAGGGCTCAATCCCACGATTGCAAGATCATTAGCTGAGCCAATATCAGGAGTCGGATGCTTAACCGACTGAGCCACCTAGGTTCTTAAAGAATCATCCTTTATTTAAAAACTTTGCATGCTTATCAGAATTCTCAGTCACCTGGAGTCAGTTTTCTCATAGCACTGTAATGTGTAAAGATATATACTAATTGAGGACCCAACACAGTCTGATCCTTGTCAGAATGATCTAGGACATTTTCTCCAGTGTATTTTATTGAAGTGTAGTCTCATCAGATGCTACACTAAAAACGTGTCCCCTGGTCAAGAAAATTGTCAAATGCTTCACATTTAATCTCTTTTAGAGATTTAAATTGCATATATTAGCACTGTGGGAGATCTTTGAAGATAGAACTTTGTTTTACCTAGTATACAAAAAATTTATTTTACCACACAGTCTTTTCATTTATTTGACAGAATTGGTTTCTGGAAGGCACATATTGCCCAAGAAATAGTATTAGAAATATTAAATACCTTTGAATTGGTGTCATCATCATCTCCTAGAATTTTTTCTTTTGCCTGCAGAGCAATACATTACACGATCTAGGGAAGATTTCCGTTAAAATGTACCATGCACATACTGCCTACTCATCATTTCCCATATTGGGAGTCATCATCTTGTCCCTATGTTTCTTCTGACGTGCTTCCTGTCTTGCTGAAAGGCATGACAGATCCTGAGAGCCATTCCAAGCTTCCGTTTCTGTTTCACTTCCCAGAAGCTATGGCTTTTAATTATGATCGGTTCTACCTGCTAAAGGTATCTTTGTTCCCTTCTGTCTTTCTTATCCTGTTAGAGCCTTGTTCAAGTCATTGTGTATCATCCCTGTTAAAGCAGTGGACCCTGAACACTTTACTTGGGAAACTAAGTTTCTTAAAATTTAGACTCCAAAGAGTTGCTGATTATTTGTGCAGTGTCCTTGTTTATCATGTTCTACTGAATCCCTAATCTCTCTTCATGTAAAAGCATATTCAGTGGCATGATCAAAGTGTGTACTTTTGGTTCACCATACCTTTTCTAGTGCCTCAGTTCTCCCCACATATTTATTTATCTCCTATCAATTCTTTGAGATTCATCTCAAACATCATTTCTGTTCATGTTCTAACACTTCAATCAGGCTTTCTTACATAGTGTTGCAGTTGTCTCTTTATTTGTGTAATGTCACCACAATGTGACCCCTGGGCGCTGTCGGTACCATTAAAATGCCAGCTCATGGTAGGTAGTCAAAACATGTTTGTTCATTGAAGGAAAAACAGAATTTAGACAAGTGGCATGTAGAGGGAAGTGCATGCTTCATGTTAATGGCATTAAAATCGTAGTTAGAAATACTTTGAAACTTACTAAGTCCTGTATTGGCTGTAAGGCTTTTTAAGGTCCTTCAAAAAAAGTCTTAAATAGTAATATGTATTTCTTTTCCCGTGTTCTTTTTTGTTTGTTTTGAGAGAGAGAGAGAGAGAGAGAGAGAGAGAGAGAGCGAGCAAGCAGGGAAGGGGCAGATAGAGAGGAAGAGAATCTCAAGCAGGCTCCACACTCAGTGCAAAGCCTGACATGAGGCTTGATCTCACGAATTGGGAGATCATGACCTGAGCTGAAATCAGGAGTTGGACGCTTAATGGACTGAGCCACCCAGGTGCCCCTCTTTACCCATGTTCTTAAAGCTTAGAAGGATTAGAAAGACGGTGAGCTTTTTTTTTTTTTACATGAAACTTAAGAACTTTCTAATTTTAATCGTTTTGCTCAAAAATTACCTCAATGAGGCTAACCTGGACCACTATTTATTACTATAATCTGCCACCTGCTTTCCATAATGCAAAATTTTCTCACCCTGATTTCTTTTTTCTTTTGTTTATAGCATTTATTATCATGTAACATGATAGTTAATTTATTAATTTATTATGCTTTTTTGACCATTATCTCTCTCCTTCATTAGAATACAAGTTACATGAGTGTCAGGCACTTCTCTACTCATACAGAATCTTAGTAGAGTGAGTGAATTAATCCTGTATAGTTATTACAGATGCATATCTGAGTAGGGTAAACTGGAATATTGATTCAGAATGCTCACGTCATATCTCGTTAGCTGCAAATGTTTTTAATGACTTTCTTACCTCACCTTTTCCAAGACTTCATCTCAAAAGTTGGAAAGAAGACAATATCACATATATTTAAAAACTTATAAAAAATTTTAAAAACAAAATGGGGCGCCTGGGTGGCTCGGTCGGTTAAGCGTCCGACTTTGGCTCAGGTCATGATCTCACAGTTTGTGAGTTCGAGCCCCGCGTCAGGCTCTGTGCTGAGAGCTCAGAGCCTGGAGCCTGCTTCGGATTCTGTGTCTCCTCCTCTCTCAGCCCCTCCCCTGCTCATGCTCTGTCTCTCAATAATAAATAAACATTAAAAAAAAAAAAACTTCAAAATAAATTGTCACCAACCTAGGTCCATAAGGAACACTGTATCTTCTATTACAGCTGAGGCATAAATGAATGACACTAAACTTCACGGAAAAGAGACAGTGGGTTTGCTGATCCATAGAGAGGCAGCATAGCAGTGTTGTCAAGATGCTGTCTCTGCTACCCCAGAGCGGCTGGCTTTCTTCACCGAATAAAACGGGCGTGATCATGAGATCATGATCATGGGGCTGGTGTCAGAATTAGAAGAGTGAATACAGAGTAAGCTTTAAGGACAGTTCACAGTAGTAGATAAAGCTCAATAAGTGATAGTTTTGATAGCTACCCTTCCCAGATCTAGAAGGCATTTGGTATCGAGGTATACCTTTTGCTAAGACAAGATGAAAAATGATTCTCTTCTAAGTGAAATTTTACTTCCAAGGAAAACTAAGCTGCTTAATGAAATGTGTTTGAATGTTAAATGTCAAGTGTGGGCCTTTACTCCAAGCTTGAAAGTTTATTTCAGATTATTTTGTATAATGTGGTAAAAAGTAATGGGCCCTGACTAAAATGAAGACACATGCATTGCTGTGGTTTTATACGCGATATCAACCGTGATTCTATTTTTACTTAATGAGCTTTTCTCTGTGATTGTGGCATATTAATATGAATGCTTTCTTTACATATGAAACGAAGCAAAGTATCTCTAAGATTTTGAAAAGACTTCCATCGAGAGAAGTTTTATCATGGATTTTCTTAAAATGAGTATACTTGAGAAGCCTTAGAAAATTGCTGAGAAGTAATTACCAACAAGAATATGTTGACATGAGAAATGCTTACTCTGAATGGCTTAATTCATGTCAGCCATGGCCTGAGATTTGTTCTCTTTTCTGACATTTTAATAAGTTGCTCACATTTTTGTATTTTTACTAAAAAATTTGAATTAAATGAAGGTTTTACGTCATCATGATCTTTTTTGCCAAGTGAAGCCCAGTAGCCAGCATTGTTATAACGATTTATCCTAGTTCTTTAAAAACAAACATGTATTTTGTAATTAAAATGCTGTGTCACACTCAGGGAAATTATAAATATACTTTTTGATGCATAGAAAAGTATTTAAATTATACAAAAATAAACATATAATTTGTAGCTTTAAAAATCATGTTATTGTTTTTTTATAAAAGTTATGCAACATTTAAAGTCTACATATAGAATCCTTTTTAAAACTGACTTTACTCCAAATTTCAATTGTGAAGTAGAAACTGATTTTTCTTTTCTACAGTGGGTATTAGTTTTCTATTGATAGGTAGCACGTTGCCATAAACTTAGCAGTTTAAAACAATATGTATTTATTAGCTCACAGTTTTGTAGCTCAAAAGTCTGGTAGGAAATGACTCAGTTTTCAGATCAGAGTCCTAACAAGACAGAAGTCAAGATGCGGTTGGGGCTGTGTTCCCATTGGGGGACTCTGCTGAAAAATCTCCTTCCAGATGTATTCAGGATTTTGTCATAATTCAGTTCTTTGTGGTTGTAGTACTGAGGGGTCTGTTTTCTTGACTGTCAGCCAGGGGCTACTGTGAGTTCTTGGAAACTTTTGGCATTCCTTGTGTTGTGGATCCCCTGTCTTGAAAATCAATAGCAGAATTTCCATTATGTGGAATCCACCTCACATTTTAAGTCTCTGATTTGAAAAAGGTCCCAGGCTCTTCCAAAAGCTCACCTGATTGGATTGAGCCTGACTGGATAACATCCCTTTTAATTTACTCAGAAGTCAACTTACTAGTAACCTGATCATGGAGAAATACCCCATCATATATGCAGTTTCCACCTGCACAGAAGGGGAGGCAATTAAGTAAGGCATGTATGCCAAAGGGTAGAAATCTTGGGAAGGAGAGATGCATTTGGGAATTCTGCCTGCCCCAGCAGCTAAGTTACTACATTTATTAAAGCGAGAGAATTTTGTAAAGGAGGCCACATGTATTAAATTGATTTTGTTACAGGGCATGCATACATAAATGCACCCGGGTATTCCACTGACCCATGGATATAAAGTCAAATTAACTTAGCTGAAATCCCATGACAGGAAAAAGGGTGTGTCAGAGCAGTACCAGAAGTCATCTTTATGGTGTCATCTCTCATTTAAGGCCTTCCACATAACAACACTAGTGCATTATTCTCTTTACGGGGATAGTAATGAGAGGTCTTTATGAATTTACAGTTAAATGCTTGACCTTATTTTTTTGGGTAATCTTATCATTAATTAATTAAATGAACCAGATTATATTAGAGATTAGGGTATAGGATTCCTTCCAGGGGAGGGAATGGACTTGACAGGGCTAAACAACTGATTGGATGTGTAGAAGTAGAAAGATAAATATGACTACATGCTTTTCATTCTGACATATGGGGACAGCAATTTTAAAATCAAGTGAAATTGGAGCAATGTTCAATTACTAGAATGTTCCTATGCAGAGGGAAGTTAGATTACTCAATTCTAGATCTTAGAGGATATATTTCAGGGACAGACTTCTTTGTTTGGATGCCATCAGAAGTGTCAAAGTCATGAAATTAGATTATAATATGGAAGAAAAAAAATGTTGAAAAGCAAATATGGAGGCGTGAGAGCCAGGAAAGGCCACATTTTGTGAGGGAAGGGGAAGGAGGCAAAACATTGCATGCTGAGTGGTTGGAAAGAAAGGAAAACTTTTATTTTTTTATTATTTAAAAAAAAATTTTTTTTTACATTTATTTATTTTTGAGACAGAGAGGGACAGAGGATGAACGGGGGAGGGTCAGAGAGAGAGGGAGACACAGAATCTGAAACAGGCTCCAGGCTCTGAGCTGTCAGCACAGAGCCCGATGCAGGGCTCGAACTCACGGACCGTGAGATCATGACCTGAGCTGAAGTCAGTTGCCCAACCGAGTGAGCCACCCAGGCGCCCCAAAAGGGAAACTTTTAAAAAGGGCATTCTGGAAAGACCAGAGAAGAGAAGTTTTGCAGACCAAACCTTGATTCAGATAACAGTTAATGAAAGGGGTTGATTGATGCAATGGTGATATATATTGATTAATCCTTCCCAAGGGAGAAAAAAATGGTGAGGGATGATATATTTTACAAAGTAAGAGCAATATGTTGAACATTTATCCCTTTCTGCCTTTCTTTCATGATTAAGAACTAAGGATGGAATTCATTTTGTTTCAGAATTATGAACTTCCATTAAGTTTTCAGAAAATATTTTACATCTAATTTGGGCAGTATTATTTTTCAAAGATAAAATTTTGGTATAAATCATTAATTTTTGGCAACACACACAATAGGAAATTGCTGTAAATAAATGGTAGCTTATATTAAACTTTTCATGCAAATATATTTTAGTTTCTCTGGTAAATCTCTTAATTATGATAGAAGAATGGCTGATATGTAGATAAGTAGTTAGGTAGGGAGATACCTACTTAGATGCTGAATGCTAGGATTATGGTTGGCCTATGTGGTGTGCAAAATGATCAAGTAAATGTGGACTTAGGATCTAATATAGAAATCAGAGCAGAGAACTTATTAGTCACTTGCCCTACTAACTGTGATTTTTGCTTCTTCCTTTTTTTAGTCAATGATTTTTTGGAGATTTTATTTTCTCTCTTATACATATGTACACAGAAATGTACATACAGACTATTTATTTTTCTTTGTATAAATTATATTAATTTATCCATGACCATTCACTGATGGCAATTACTGTTGCCAAAGAATATCTGAAAACTATTGTAATTTGAAACTTTGGATTTCATTCTTTATATATGTGTGTGTGTGTATAATTATATATAAAATGCTACAGTATATAATATGTGTGTATAAATTATACATATGATATATAATATATGTAACTTATGGATAATTTGGTTGGTGTTGAGTGTTTATCTTTTGAGGAATACATTTTCTAATGAATTCAATATATTTTAAAAATCTAAATGAGGGGCGCCTGGGTGGCGCAGTCGGTTAAGCGTCCGACTTCAGCCAGGTCACGATCTCGCAGTCCGTGAGTTCGAGCCCCGCGTCGGGCTCTGGGCTGATGGCTCAGAGCCTGGAGCCTGTTTCCGATTCTGTGTCTCCCTCTCTCTCTGCCCCTCCCCCGTTCATGCTCTGTCTCTCTCTGTCCCAAAAATAAATAAACGTTGAAAAAAAAAATTAAAAAAAAAAAAAAAAAAAAAAAAAAAAAAAATCTAAATGAAAACTCAAAATTATTGATTTTAAAGGTGACTAAGTATTGACTTTCTAGTAGATATTTTCATCAGGATTAACTTACAACTTAAGCCATAATTATGTCTCAGCTGAGGCCAAAAGAAAGCAAACAGTATTGCATTTTATGTATATGATAAATGACAGAAGGGTAGACTCAGGTGAAATGGATTCATGTTGGTCTTGATTAAATATTAAACTTTGTTCTTCGCAACACTGAACTCCAGCAGGGGCTAAATGAAATCCATCCAGGCATGACAGTAGTGACGTGGCAGTGCTGACGTTCAGACGTGTTCTTTTCCTGTTACATTGGTCACTGACAGAATAAATCATAGGTGTATAAGTACCTAGCTGTTAATAATACAGCTTTGTTAGTGATTCTGGCAAAGGTCCACACCCCCTTGCAATTAAGAGGTAGTCAATTTCTTTCTTTTAAATATTGCTTATATTATTCCTTTAAAAAAAAAAAAAGCAAGTGGGATATGGGTCTTGGTAAAAAAAAATGCACTTAGTCATTTTCAGTGTTACAAAATAGATATTAATGATCATATAATAAGTTAGTGAATTTTTTTGAAAAAAGAAAGGTATTTCCAAAGGAAGTCAAGACTAACAATTTGACCTGTAAAATAAGCGGTCAATATTCACCAAGGCTGGGATTTAAATCCTGAAAGAGAAACTGAAAATACCGAGATTGAAAAAAATAAAATGTTGATATGAGATTCTTCTTTCCTCCCTTAGTTATGCACAGAATTTCATCGTAAGGTAGCACTTGGCTACATAGTTTTATGAAGATAAGTAGAAAGATAAAAAAGGTCACTCTGACAAAGATGAAGAGAGCTTAAATCACCATATATATTGACTGCTCTTTTTTTTTTCTTTAAAAATGCAATGAGTCTGTGTTTGATGCGTGCCTTCCAAGTATTTATAGATATATTTACTAATTTGTTTGCACAGTGCTTCAAGTATGACAGAGGGTGGTAAAAATCCTCATGCTAACATTATTTTCAAGTGATTCTAAAAAGCGGGTAAAAGTGATGAATCACACTCTTAATAAGCACATATGTTTGATTTACTAGATCATCTTGGTTAAACAAAGTTAAAAAAAATTGTTCTTACTGTAGAGAGTTCTCAGAATTTTCAATGTGGTTAATGTACATGAGGAACCTCCAATAAAGGGATGCTTACACTTTTCTCAAACTTATTTTCATACTCATGTCTAGGGATTTGTGTGTGTTATTTGAGATGTACTTCTGGAAATGTTGGCGTAGTTAAATTTGTTACAGTTTATTAAAATGGAATAATAATATATATGGTATGGAATAAAATATACCTATGTTTTCCATTTCTACTTGCATATTTTACTGTTTCATGTAAAATTCAATTAAACTTAATAAATGCTTTGGAAGATTTTAGAAAAAAGGAGTAACAGAGCATGTGCCCTCACAAAAATCATAATATTAGCAGTAGAATAGGAAAACCTGTAAAATAGTTCATAAAAGTTAGACAGTAATAACTACTATAATAGAAATGCAACAACAACAAAAAAGTATCACAAAAATAAGGAAATGAGGTATTTAATGAGTCAGAGTGGAATGTGAACTGTCCTTGAAGGTGGGTTAGACTTTTGGGGTGGACATTTGCTGTATCATTTTGATTTTCCATCCTGAGCATTCTTCTAAGATATGCTCACTGGGTAATTAAAAAAAATTATTTTTTAAAGTTTATTTATTTTTGAGAGAGAGAGAGAGAGTGTATATGTGAGCTTGGGAGGGGCGGAGAGAGAGGGAGACACAGAATCCAAAGCAGGCTCCAGGCTCTGAGCCGTCAGCACTGAGCTTGACATGGGGCTCGAATCCAGGAACTATGAGATCATGACCTGAGCCGAAGCCGGAAGCTTAACCGACTAAGACACCCGGGTGCTCCTCACTGGGTAATTTTGGTGGCAGACACAGGTTTGCCTCTCACTATGAAGGCATAAGAAGGGAAGATGTTTCTTCTCTTGACTCCACACAAGCTAAGATTCCCTTTCGAGACTCTCTTAAAGGACTTGGCACCTTGAGGGATGCTAAGATGTGGCAGTGTAGAATTCACATGTGTCTTCATTGTGTGAATGAACCCTGCAATGAGCGGGGTTGTGGAGGCAGCAATGCCAGCCAGCATTCTTACCTGGCTGCACCTTCCCTTTGACTGTGACTCTGGCTCCTTCTGCCCAGTCTTCTTGTTTCCTGTTTTCAGACTGTTCCTCCAGATCCCGCTGATTTTGACAACTATACTGTCATGAGCACACTATGAAGGTACACACACGAGTTGTATCTTCCCACAGTGTCTAATTCACTCATAAGGCAAAGTTAATCACAATTATAAAGCAGATTCAGGATTCCCAACTCAATGACATTTCACCATGTGATTAAACTTGGCTTCTTACCTGGCACACAGAGCAGGACAGAAGACCAACTGCCCAGCAAACAAGATGACAGAAGGGTGCAGGAAGTTAATGAACCAAACACCAAGTCAGTCTGTGGGTGCACAGTTGAGATAAGGCCTCTGTCTAGGCCGGGTCAGCTCTCTGCGCTTACTGCTTATTTTGTTCAAGCAGTGAAGGCTCTCATTTGCATTCGGAAATGAGTCAAGCAGAGATTTCAGCGCAGTTGTCTTTTTTAAGTGGTCAGACACAGAAGGGTCAGGTCTGAGGAGTCTGGCAGTTTGCTGCAAAAGTCCTCCCCCTTTGAAAGGGATTTAATCTGTCTTGGGTCCCTGCAGACCTCCTCTGGTTCTGCCTGTTACCAGTTCTGGGGTGTCAGCTGATGCTGGTCCCAGCGATATCTCCTAGTGCAGTACCTTTAACTGCTTGTGTCATTGCTGAACACAGGCCCCTGCTTGACCTGAGAGACTCTCTGTGTGTACTATATTTGCTCTCTGTGTGTACTATATTTTTCCCCCCAAATCTTTTTTATGACTATCAGAAATAGGTTTTTGTTATTTGTAAGAAAGGACCCTACTAATTCAGCTTTAAAAGTTGAATTTTGGGCGTGCCTGAATAGCTCAGTCAGATGAGCATCCAGCTCTTGATTTCAGCTCTGGTCATGATCCCATGGTCTGGGAATCGAGCCCTGTATAGGCTCTGTAGTCTCTGTGCTGAGCATGGAGCCTGCTTAAGATTCTCTCTCTATCTCTGCCCCTGCTGCTTGCATGCTGTCTCTCTCTCTTTGACTCTCTTTCTAAAATAAATAAAATAAAAGTTGAATTTGCAAGAAAGTATTTCTTGATTTCTGAGGTGCAAGTTCAGCAAAGACAAAGAAGCAAATATTGTATGTAGGTCTTGGTCAAACCAGAGAAGGAAGGTAACAGGAAATCATTTTTTAGTGGAAAATAGAGAATTCTACACTTTCCTGGTTCATGAGTAATTTTTTCACAGTACTCATAGGCAACACAAAGTTTCTAACAGTTTCTTTTATTAAGAAATTAGATCCAGACCACATAATAGTAACCACTTTGTGTGGTGCACTGTGAATATTGCTATGATTCTCTTGAAAATTTAAAATAGTTGCAACGCCCTATGAGCACCCCACCCTTCTTGAGGGTGCCTCAACATGCTGTTGGGGAAATACAAGCCTCAAAGATTCTTGGTATTTCGCCACTTTTTTTTAAAATTTGTGTTTCTCATCTCACAATCAAAATACTCCTATGAGATTTGCATATAGGGAAACTGAGGTACACAAAAGTTAAGTGATTTGACTAAGGATATATAAATAGCTGTTATGAGGGATATTGAACCCAAATCTCTATTTTCTGAAGCTACACTGACCATAACAATTAGATTTTATGTCTGGGGTGTATGTGTTCATATGGCTAAGGCTGTGGAAATGGAGGGTATTCTGATAAAAAGAGAACATGTCAGGATAAAAATATCAGGATGAGGAGTTTGTGCCCTCCATGAGAATCAGTACATTTTTCATAACTGATATTTTGCTTTCAAGTAGTTCTGGGCCATGGATTCCTTACACATAAGGGCTTAGATCCTGTCTGTATTAGACCTCATACCATGGAAGCTATCACGTACTTGGTACTACGTATATGTTGCTTAATTTAAACTGGTTGTGTTGAGAATTGTCAAAAGTGATGTTTTGCACTGTTAAGATTTGTACTATGGTGGAAATGATTAGGAGCTACTGAAGACTAGTCTTAAATTCTGTTTCTTGATGATTCATTTGTTCATTCTTTATTCATTCGTTCAACAGACAGTTACTTAGTGGATACCTCTCAGAAGGCTTTGTATTATTGAGAAGGTTGAGTACAGTGCCCAACACATAGAAGCCTTCGTCTAGGTCTCTGTTTTGACCTATACCATCAGTTGTGTCATTTTTTTTTTCCTGATGGTAATATGGGAGAGAGAGTATAGTTTAATAAGATATTTAAAAGATGATAAACAATTTAGGAATTATAAGAATTTCCACTATTATGTTATAAACTAGCATATCCATTTCTGAATTTAAAAAAAAATATGAATGTATTTTTGAGATAATTAAAATCAGCTTCTTTTGATTGCTTCTGAAAATACTGCTTTTGAGTGTTAGGGAGCTTCTCTAGCGAGGTGATGGATTTTTTTCAACCATGATGTGATTTTGTTTGGGTGTCTCATTATCAGTGTTATGACTATAGATGAAAGTTGTATTAGCTAGAATTTTAGATGGAGCTTGTGATGAACATGGTTCATAGAATTATGTAAGAGAAAACAAAGTAAAAGTGAAATACATGTGTATGTTATTAAAATTGCTCAAAAAATTGATGATACTTCCCTTTAAAATGCACTCAGGCATAAGACCAAATAAGTCTTTTGAATTTACTTATGTGGCCAATTTACTTTTGAATTTACTATGGTGACTATTTGATCAACCATTAATTATTATTATTTAATAATAATTTGATCAACCATTAATTATTATTATTACATGTCTTCCTTTCTTTTACTAAAATGCACAGTAACTTAAGATACTTCCAGATAAATTGAAATAAAAAAATGATGTCTCTTTTTCAGAAATCTTGTACTGTTACTATATTTCCTTAGAATTTGTGTTTGATTGAACAGAAGGCTTTGAAGTCAAAGCCTCTAAAGGTGCCGTTTAATGAAGTAAATGGTTACAACTTTAAAAAAATCATAATTTGGTCTCAGAGGACACAGTCCCTTAGCTGACTCTCTGGCATCCATCATTGTTTAAGTGCATTGTTATTCCTGAAGTTGTAATTTAATTTTTACTAATGATAGGCAAATATCCTAATTTGGAGAGAATGAGATTTTTCTTTGGCAAGTCTTAGTTTAATACAATAAACTATTTTGTGACTTTATAATAAATAATGATGGCGAGGAAGGATTCTTTGCAGTTGATGTTAATATTTTGTGTTTAGCCTTTCTTGATTTTTATATGACAGCATAATTACAATTTTTTGAAATTATTTTGAAATTTCAGTGAAATTCAGAATTATTTTTTTCCTTGAGAATTTGATAAGCAGCAAAGAACATTGAAATGAAGTGCTTATTATGGTTTGGAGTAATTAGAAACTGACTTGCTTATGGTTGAGATTCTAATTTAAAAAAACCTATGCTTTTTTGTGTTAAGTATGGATATTTTAAGACAGCTGTCAGACTCATAATTTTATGTCTCAAGAATACTGGCATACATAATGATTTGTGTGTAAATAGCTCCCCCCCCAAAAAACCTTAGAAAAATAGGTGGCTACTAGAATAAGGGAGTAAGTAGATAATCTCTGAAGTTTTTTCTGGTCAGAATTTTGTATCGATGCTTCTTATATTTTGAGTACAATTCTAAGCCTTTTACCTACTCATTAAGTTATTAGTCCTATTAATCTTAAGAAAAAAAAATGTAGTGGGGTGCCTGGCCGACTCAGTTGGTAGAGTTTGTGATTCTTGATCTTGGAGTTGTGTTCAAGGCCCACATTGGGCATAGAGCTTTAAAAAATTAAAAAGTAATAATAATAAAGAAAAAATATAGTAACATCAGGAATAAATTACTAATATTTTACAGTAGAAGTTCCTGCTGCCTGGGGGTTCGTAATTACTTGTGAGGTATGTTAAAAATACGAGTTTCATGTATAATCAGCCCATTTCTCTTGGACCTTTATGATATGCCAGACATTGCATCAGCTTTTGACTCTAGTTCATTTAATAAAATAGGCAAGTACCCTTTTGCTCTGCCAGGTTCAGTCTATGGGAAAAGGAGGAATTAAGTAACTAAATGATGTTCTAACATAGTACTAACACAGGGTGGTTTCCTGAAGATCTCTTTGTGGTTGGATCATTTTAGCTGAAATCACTAGGGCGAGAAGGATCAAGGGAATGGGGTGGGAGCATGAAGGGCAATTCAGGCAGAAGGAATGGCTTATGTAAAAGCTCTGAAAGGTAGGGAGGGCTGAATTGTTATCTTGAGTAGAGAGAGCTAGAAAAAAGGTGTCATGAGATGACACCTTCCATGTCATAGAGGATTCATATTTGTAAACAACCTTCATAAACAAGTACGTTAGTGTACAATGACATTTACTCTAGAATTACCACCTAATTTTAATGGACATGTTTCCTGATGTTTGTTTTGTGATAGAATATAAAAGAAGCATCATTAGAGCAGCAGAAGTTGAACTAAATCTGCTTTCATTTCTAGTGAGCAAAGGATTATTTCTCTCCCTCTCATCCTTGTGGTAGTTCTGAATTACTGTAATGCTTTATTTCATCACAGGTAGTTTCTGGAATGCCCATGAAATCATTTGTTGCATGTGCCCAGGTGGAAGTACATTGAGAACTTATTTTTTGGCTGTAATTGTGATTTTTAAAATTTTTATGTCGTGGACTCCTCAGACATCTTAATACAACTTAGATAATCGTTCACATTGCTATTGCTTGCTTAAATTAATTCTAACATAGCTTTTAAAACCAACTATTTTAAGGGTGCCTGGGTGGCTCAGTTGGTTAAGCAGCCGACTTCGGGTCAGGTCATGATCTTGTGGTCTGTGAGTTCGAGCCCCATGTTGGGTCTGTGCTGACAGCTCAGAACCTGGAGCCTGCTTTGGATTCTGTGTCTCCCTCTCACTCTAGCCCTCCCCTGTTAGCTCTCTGTCTCTGTCTTCCAAAAATGAAGAGATGTTAAAAAAATTAAAGAAAAAACAACTATTTTAGAAGCCATTTTCAAACAGGTCATATTTCAAGTACAAAGAGAATAATATAATGAATAACTCATCCAATCTTGTCAGATCTTAATATGCAGTTTTATTTGCTTTTAGGCATATATTCCTATGGGTCCAAGCAAAGCATCCCATGATCCTCTTTAATTCCATTACTTTCCCTCAGTTCTCAGAGAAAACTACCACCTTAAATTTTTTTTTTACCCTAAATAGGGTTTTATATTTTTATTACATCTACACATATGCATAAGCAATATAAACTATTGTTTTGAATTTTAATCAATGAGGATACATGTATCTCTCTTCATCTTAACTCTCTTAATGGCTGGCTTATTGTATGGATATTTTATAAATAAGTTATACATTATAAGTTATATTTACATTTACATACAAGTTATACATTCTCTAGATAATGAACATTTAGTCTGTTTCCAGGTCTCATTTCCAGGTCTCTCTCTTAACTTCTGTTTTGGTTCATTGGTATATTTTTCTCTTGCTCCACTTTTTCTTCTTCCCCAAATTTTAATGTCTCATCTTTTGAAAATATATATTTTGATGATAAACTGACCTTATAGATAGACATTAAAGTATATTTATTTTCATTTTAATTCATATGAATAGTATGACCAAAATATATTCGAATAGATTACAGTTAGTACATCTCAAAAATAATATTTTCTTTTTAAACAGTAGTTAAAACAACAAAAAATATTTATAGACTTAGAAAGATCATGTTGGCTTGTTTTTCCTGGGAGAGCCAACCAGTATTCCTAATTACCATTTAAAAATTTCCATATAAGAAAGGTTTCAGATTCCTTGGAAAGGCAGACTTTAATAGACATTCTCGATTTATGAATGCCATGCGTTTATATTTGTAAGCCATTTAGCATGCTTAACTGAGAAGATAAAACATGCCTTTTTGATATGCAGGTTAAGAAATGTTTAAGTTTAGTTCAAATAATGGGTCTTATCTTTTCTTCAAGAAACACCATCCTCATCACTTAGATGAATTCTAGAAACTGCTGTACAATGCATAATCAAAAGTAAATAATTATTCATTCTACATGATTTTCTAATCACAATGAACTATGCTGAGTTTAAATTTATAACACACCTCATAATTTTTCAACGCTCATAAAACTTCCCCCTCCAGTTCTGAAAGTGCCAAGCATAGTTCTTTTAATTGTTTCATGTCTATTTGTTTGCTTGATTAAAATCACATTGTTCTTTTGGCTTGGAGTCACAAAAATTAATGACATTATCTTCTCAGAAAAAAGGGTGAGTTTATTTGAGTTTAGGCTTTCATCAGTGAAGCACGTAGCTGTCTACTAAGAAATGTTAGACTTCAGGATAGCTCTGGGGAGGATTGTCCCCAAATAAACAAATTTGAAATTTTTTGGAGTGTGAAGCAGGATCGCCTCGTGATTGGCAAAGTTAATTTTAGAATATTTATTCTTAGAAGCAACAGATTTCTGCCATTGCCGCATTAAAATGTCACAGTTTCTTTTGCCAAAAGTAAAATGTATACCATTTAAATTGTGCTTCATTTCCACATACATTAATTAATGAATGTCCATCAACAGTGTGTCAATTATTAGGCTTTGTTTATGTTGATAATTATGTTTTCATTTACAGTTATATTTGTACACAAATATATTCTGTCTTGTGATTCAGAGAGTTCTAAAGGAAATTTAAGTTGGTTTTTCAGTTTAACGTTACATAACACTCATGAACAATTTATCATTTTATGTGGATTAACTAATATCAGTAGAATTTCTTAGGAGAATAATCATCCAAGTAAATAAACCATTAAATTGAGGAAAGATTTGTCAGTGGATGTAATTTACACTATACTAAATCTTGTAAAAGAGAGTTGAAAAATAAGAATTCTTTCTTAACTTATGAAAGCAAAACTAAGAATTTAGCTAGAGATAACATATCTTGAGTTTTATAAGGAACAAATTTATATAGTTTTCAGTGAGGAAATTATTCAGTACCTGTTGATTGTGTACTTACTTTATGACAATCTCTTTAGGAGGCACAATTTAAATTATGATATAAATACATGATGTATATTGCTGTTTCAATCCTGCAATTGAAATAGCTGTATGGCAGACATTTTAATTAATTTGCTTGATATCACAATAAGGGAGAGGTAGAATTCAAACCCAGATCTTTCCATTTCCGAAATTTCTATCTTTTTTATTTCCCTAACCTTTTGATTTATTTTTGTGTATGGTGGAGAGAGGGTGGGGTGGCGATGTGGCAGGGTAAATATATAAAAGTGAGGAAAATGACCACTCAAATAAAATGCAGCCCTCGATTCTGAGTCAAATCACCAAGGTAATTTGTATTGAGTGGGTGCATGATGGCATTCGGAGTATTAATGTTTGTACATATTATGACTTTGTTCAGTCATGTAGATAAATATTTGTGTCTTATTTGTTTATGGCCATAAAATATGTAAATAATTCCAGTGGTTGGTAAGTCTGATCCTAAAAGCATTTTAGAATCTACAGCCATCATGCCTGATAGCTTAATTACCCAAAGACACATTAAGTATTATCTGCTAAATAGATTTATTTATTAGATTTATTTATTATAATCCCTCTTTTTTTTTTTAACTTTACTCCCTGCTGGAATTAAGAGTAAAAAGTGTTATTTTTAGTTTTGTTTACTAAGTTCACTGGCAAAGTGATTGTAGTATTTTTTTTTTTTCTGAGACCTAAAAAAAGAGCCACTTAGTCCATATTCTATTATACTTTAATTCCTAAGGTTAAATTTTAGTCCTGTGTGAATTTCATGTGTAGATCTTAGGTAGACTATGCCATGTAAAAGTCAACATGCCATTAATAGATATGTACATTTGTTATATAAAACTAGTCTTTATTTCTTATGTGCAAAGCAAAATAGAATGTAGCTTTGGCATATTTTACCTGACAAAGTTTTTATTTATTTATTTAAAAAAAATTTTTTTTTAACATTTATTTATTTTTGAGACAGAGAGAGACAGAGCATGAACAGGGGAGGGGCAGAGAGACAGGGAGACACAGAATCGGAGGAAGGCTCCAGGCTCCGAGCCATCAGCCCAGAGCCCGACGCGGGGCTCGAACTCACGAACCGTGAGATCATGACCTGAGTTGAAGTCGGACGCCTAACCGACTGAGCCACCCAGGTGCCCCAGAGTTTTTAAAAGAAAATTTGTTCTTAAACCTAGAACACATTCTTGAACATTGACTCCCTAAATATGGGACTGATATATATATCATTATAAATGGGAGGGTAAATTTATAATCCTTCAGTATGAAAACATAACACTTATGGTCTTGGATAGTAACAAATTATGCCCCTAGATTAATGCTAGAAATGAGACATGTAATATGTCCAGGTTCCTTTTAGGAAGTAACATGTGGGCCAAGTACAGATGCCGACTTTTTTCTCTTCTGAGCCTCATAATGCTATCTGGGCTGCACCAAAGACTTGGTTACATTTTCAACATTGGCTCTTTCATATTTATTGCAGGAACTTATATGTTTTATCTAATTCTATAACATGTACCCTTGAGAAGCTCTATTCTTCCTTTATATATCCTTCCATTGCAAAATTTTCTCAAGTCTAGAACAGAGACGTCATTGAGGTCAGAAACAGGAGAATAATTGACGGTTCTGGTTAAAAACATGGGGTTTTGGTCCACAGGGAACTCTGCTTATCACCAATTTTAGAAAAGAATGACACTTTCAGTGGAAATTTATGATTTTCTCAGCAATGTTCAGGAGGCTGTTAATTCCCTCAGACATTAACAGTTATACACACAAAAAAGGAAAAGCATAGCTTCTTTCTAATTTCTATTTTTTTGGTCACACAACCAAGCAAAAATCATGATACTCTATAAAAAAATATTACTTAAAATAAATGGTAACAGTGGTAAATATTGAAACTATATTGTATACATGTCTTACAGAGTAGAGAAGGAGTTCTCAAGTAACTTCTGGCTCTCATGTTGTCTAAATATAGCTTTATCATAGCTTCTCTGTGTCTGTAACCACACCTGAGTGACATTTTTGTCTTGTAAATTCTTCCTTCACGACATCCTCACATCCTGTCATACAATAGCCTCTCTCCTGCCAGAATATAAACTCTGTATGGGTAAGAATGTTGATATTCTTTTCTTGTTTTTATTCGAGCACAGAAGAGAGTAGACTTCTTTTCTAAAGAATGGATATGCAGTTCATGTTGAAATAAACTGAAGTGAAATCTGTGTTTCCCCAAGGGCTAGAATAAGCCAGGGAATTGGTAAACCACTGCTGTAGTGTCCTGGATGGTGTGCTGTTAATGTGCATGAAAACAACGCCTGTGTTTTCATCCCTCACCTTCAGGGCTCAGTTGTGGCAAATTTCAGGAATGTGTTTTGGATGCCCACTATTGGAAACACTGGTCAAATATCCTCCAATCTCCTTGTCAGAGGAAATGTAAGTGTGTGATGTATAGGATATTAAAGCACACACAAAAAAGTTGGAGAATTTAATCAAAATAAAAGCTGAAGTCTTCTCTCCTTTTTGGAAGGAGAACTTTTTCACACAATCATGTTGATTTTAGTTGTACAGTCAAAAAAGAATGTCTTAGAATGATCTAGACACCCCTTCTAAAAAAACTTGCAGCTACTTACACTCAACACTGCAGAATTAAGGGCAGTTTTGCAGTGTTGGACAGTGAAACCCCAACACAGTTGCTACTGAGTAATCGTAATTGTAAATCATAATATGGAAACAGAAGGAACTTAGATCAGCTAGTCCATCAACTAGTGTCATCTTCTGTTATTGTATTTCTTGTTCCTTCAGAGTGGAAATCTGAAGAGTATAGTTGGTTGGAGATGAAGGAGACTCTGCCTTTATTTTAATTGAGCTCAAACTGTGATACTTTTTTAGTGAACAGCCCATGTTCCTCTAATTAGCTGTACCAGTCACATGTGACCCTACTCTTTAGACATCAAAATGAGAAAGGACCTCGCTCTCTGATTCCCTTTGACCCCTATGGAACACTGGAAACTGTTTCTTTTTCTTATGTTTATGATAAAGCTTCTATAAAATTGGATCTGTCATCCATTCTTACAGCAGAGTTTGCTCTAACAAGTGATGAACTAAATAAAGCTCAAAGCTAGAGTTGAAAAGTCACAGGCAAGTGAAGGGCATCCCAGGGTAGGCGGAGTTATAGTGCAAAAGTGAAACTTACAGCATTCCTGGCCAAGGTTTTGGAAGGCACTCTGGTAACCATACATGCTTTCTTTTTAGGGTCCACTTGTCAGATTGTTCCACAGCTGTTTTTCCATTTCATACCCACCTCTAGCACTCCCACCCCCATTATATTGGGAAAGAATACACCAGAATTTTCTAGCCTTAGGCTCAATACCTAAGGAGAGTCTTTGCCTCAGTCCTGCCCAGATAAGACAGTAAATTATTTAAAGCTACACCCAAAGAATGAAGCCCCCAAAAGTAAGTTTTAGAAAAATTAAGTCAGTTTGTTGTGTGAAAATACTTACTTTCTATTAATTATATTATTCAGTCCAACTTTGTTCTTTCTTTTGTTTGATTCTTTTTCATTAACAATGCATATCCAGCTAAGTAGAATTGTGAGGTAAGTTAATCACTGATGATGCAGATTTATTTAGCCTATGATGCCACGTTCTTCCTATTGCTGGCCCTTAACAGATTGAACGTACATCTAAAATGGGCTTTATATCCATTCCTAAGTAAAATGCTTAATAGAACTTTAATACAAATTAACCTTCTCTCTGTTTTCCTTTTGATTTTGTTGTAAAATTTTTTTGTGAAGTTATTCTCCATGAGTTCTAACCTGTCATAGGTTTTTCTTTCATAGGATATGTGAAAAAGTGTTCAATACTATTTGCCACTTTTGTGGTATAGAAATAATGCTTACATTTAACCAAGAAATAGATATTACATTCATTAATTTTAGGAACTGGAAGGATCTCTTGTTACTCTTTTTAATAAAGCGCCATAACAAATAACTATAAATCCTAAAATGCCATTTGTTAGTGTTCTTAAAAGTGGTGAAATATTTTACTATTCAGACATTTATATTTTCACTAAAATAGAATTTTTTTTATTTTTAGTAAAATAAAACTTATTCAGACATTTTATATTTTTAGTACAAAGAGGATTCATAATCATAAAATTTGGTGAGTAAAATTTATGTGTATTTGTATGTATCTATGTGTTGTTTTGTTTTAGACTAATTCCAATATATAAAATATGTGAAGTTCTCATTTATAATATAACCTTTACACTAATTGTATCCCTTAGTTGAGCATTATTGTTGGCACAAGTTCTGATAAGTATATATATAATATATGTATATATATAATATGCATGTATATAATATATATGTATGTATATATAATATGCATATATATAATATATATGTATAATATAAATATGTATATGTATAATATAATATACACATATAATATATAATATAATATACTTATATATAATATACACACACACATATATAACAGAGAGTGTTTATGGAGAGTGCATCATTTTCTAGATCCAAATTTAGATTAACACATGCCTGAAGTGTATCCTAGCAAATTTGTAATCCTAGCAAATTTGCAAGCAGATTATACATCAAGGAGAGTAGCCACCATTCTACTCTGCTTCTATTAGACTTTTTTAGGTTCTGTGTATAATTGTAACATTGTACACCTTCAGTGTACTCATTTTTGTTCATTATACCTAAGTAAGGCTAGAAAATTAATAAATATTAATTAAAACAAAGTACAAAAGAATTCTATATACTGTGAGTGACACCATATTGTTTGCCTCTTCTTTTATATTGTTTCTTTATCCAGGTGGTTTTTCTCTTTCACAATCCTTGTTTGGAGCCTTCCAGCCTCCAGCCTCCTTTTTTGTGCATTCCCCTTCCGTTCACTGTCTTGTTTGCTCTGGATACTTCTCCTCTCCCTCCTACCCCTCCGTCATCATGTTGCCGTCAGAGCAAAGCACGGCTGGTAAACTTCCACTGGCTTTGCTTTATCTAGAGAAGAGGTTTCAAATTCCTTAGCCTCATATTTTAAATCTGTTAAGTTTTTATTTACTTTATGTGCTTAGAAGTTGCAGGAACTGTTCACCATATCAAATTTAACCACCCCAGCTTTCCAGGTGTATTTCATTGGTTTCCAAATACATCTTGTGCTTTCCCACCCCAAGGCCTTTGTTCAAACTCCTCTTGATGCCATCTCTTCTGCCCTATTTTTTGAGTTTATCCCTCAAGAACCAATTTGAATTCCTCCTCTTTTTGGAATACTTGCTGACTAGTACAGCTCATGATGGCCTTTTTCTGTGCTGGTCTTCTATAATTTGTATCACCCAAGAGATACAGCAGAACGAAGGAAGATCGCACATTTACTGGAATATGAGAGACTGTTTCGTCCTGAGTATGAAAGAGAACTTGGTCAGGGAAGGTAGCTAATCTCAGGAAGTCAATGCTAAAAGATGATCACGGACAGAAGAGTATAAGAGATGCAGATGGGTTTCTGAACATATGCTAAGGCGTACAGCAAGAGTGATTATTTGGACTGTTAATGATACAACTAGAATTATTTTGAGTCATTTACTTCATTTATGCCTGACATTCAAAATTCTAATAATCACAGGTGTTCTACAGATACATAGAGTTTACAATTCACTGTGAGGACATATAATTGTCACTTTAGCTAGACTGTAAACTCTGAAGGCAAGATTTTTGCCCTCCTTTGGTGTCCAACACAAGACCTGTAGCAGTTGCTGAATTAACTTCTATGTTACTTTCTTGATTATTAACAACACACTAATAGATATGGTTGTATGTGGTACTTCTGAAAGAGAGAAGGTGCCTTCTCTGCTCACTTTGCAGTATTTACCAAAAAAGATGATAATTCCGAAAATTAGAAATCAATTACCATTAATTATTAATCAAATAAATTATTTTCTGGGATGAATATTAAGATATTCTGATTATCTTAACCATCATATTAGTAAACAGGAGAAGTTGCGATCCTGTAAGTACTCCAGGTAATATTATGTCAATAACACCCCTGACATTAGAATGGTGTTTTTGGCTTCTCTATGAGGTGCGGTGAGAGATGCTTCCCTTTGCTGAATAAACGTAACCTGATTTGTATTTACTTAGACAAATGCTCTCATTTATTTCTCTAATAACAGTGTGGAAATATGAGGCAATTTAGAAGAGTTCTTTTTAATATTTTCTTTATCTTTTTCATATTATGATTTTATCAGCAAATAACATTAATCCACGTTGTCATTAATATAAATACTGAGATTAGAGGGAAATATATTCATAAAACACTCTCTGAGTGCTCCTAGCCTCAGAGATCATTTTTGTGTGTTAAACAAAGAAGAACCTGCTCATGTCTTACAGAGTATAGTATGTGTAGCAAAGATGTTCAACTTGTCCTAGTTTGCCAGACCAGTTTTTGAAGGATGATCATGCTCTTGGATTTTTGTTGTTCTTTGAAGTCTTAGCATATTTTATTTTTCTTTACAAGACCAAGTGCTCTGTTTTCTAAACCAATTTAAGGCAATTGCAATATAAAAAAGTGAAATGTGTTATTTAGACTTTGCATCTAACAGCAGATTATTCTGGGTCGCAGTCTGTAAAGCACAATAATGAACAACCAGAGGAAAAAGCACTTAAACCTATGAAAAAGAAATGTTTTTCATATGCCAAAAAAATGGCCAGGCCCTTGCATTTATCTTTTTATGTGTATTTACTTTTATTTACTTTGCTGATTTACTTTATTACCTTCCAAGTAATAACAGCAGCAGTCACATTGGGGCATATTGACGTGATGAATTTTATGGACGTCCTCCCCTTTTTTTCCATTACAGGTGACATGTCACCGTAGCTGATACACACGGCATGTATGCTGTGCTCCAGGCACTTCCCTCTAAACTCTTTACATATACGAAATTCTTTACTTCTTACACAACCCTTTGAGGTACATAGCATTGTTATTCCCATTTAAAGACGAGGAAACTGAGTTAGGAGGCTGGTAACTAGTACAGGTCACTCAATTCAGCTAGTGATTGTTAGAGCCACGGTTCAAATCCAGCCACTCTGCTGTGTTAACTCAGATAGCAACGAAATTTCTGCAGTGCAGAATGTGAACTTGGGTTCAAAATGTAGGTTTTGCATTAATTATATTAGTTTAATCATCAGCAAAAATGGAGATGTTAACTTTTATCCAGCAAACTTTTCAGAAGGGGTAGTGTGAAGATCACATTAGTTAATGTAGAGGAATGCATTCTAAAACTTATCAAGTGTAAATCATAGGGTTTTTTTTTTTTGTTTTTTTGTGTTTTTTTTTTTACATATTAATAATGTATACAGAATAAGAGGACAGAGTTAAGAAGTTTAATTTAGAATGTGTTTAGTGCCATTAATTTTTTTTTATAAGGATGCACCTTTTTTTTAATATCTTTTTTTTTTTATGTTAGAAAGAGAGAGAGAGAGAGCATGAGCAGGGGAGATGCAGAGAGAAGGGCAGACACAGAATCTGAAGCAGGCTCCAGGCTCTGTGCTGTGAGCACGGAGTCCAACATGAGGCTCGAACTCATGGACCTTGAGACATGACCTGAGCCAAAGTTGGACGCTTAACCGACTGAGCCACCCAGGCACCCTGTGTCATTAATTTTTTTTAAAACAAATGTATCTGTGATGAAAGTGATGTAGACTTCCTGCATTTAATGAATGGAGATGCATTTAATTGTTTATGGAGAACAAGATTTTATTTGTGGATTTTATAAGCAGAATCTAGCAGACATTTCTGAAACACCCCATTCAACAACAAAAGAATGCACATTTTCTTAAGTGGCAAGGAAGCATATTCAAGACATTGGTATATCCTGGGTCATAAAACAAACCTCAACAGATTTAGAAAAATTGATATCATATACTGTGTGTTCTCTAACTCCATGGAAAAAAGTAGCAATTAGTAAAAGATTAAAAAAAATCTCTAAACATTTTGAAACTAAATAATACACATCTAAATAATGCATGGTTCAAAGTGGAAGCATCAAAGGAAAAAAAATCGTTGTGCTGAGTGAATGTGAAAATACAACATATGAGCTTTTGTGAGACTCACCTCAGTCGACACAGAGTGAAATTTATAGCACTAATTAGAAAGGAGGAAAAGTCTTAGATTGATAACCTAAGTTTTCATCTCAAGAACTTAGAAAAACAGAGCAAACTAAAGACAAAACAAGAACGAAAGAAATAATAAAGAGCAGCTATCAGTGGAATTCAAAACCAAATAATAGAGAAAATGAAACCAAAAGCTCTTTTTTGTTTTGTTTTGGTTAAGTTTAACAAAATTGACAAACTTCTAGCAAGACGAAGAGAAAAGACAACAAGTTGCCTATATAAGTAATGAAATGGGATATCATTACAGAACCCCACAGATAGCAAAAAGATAATAAAGGAATGCTACAAACACCTTTGTACACATAAATTTGACAACTTCAGTGCAATAGAATAATTTCTCTGAAACCACAAACAACTGTAACTCATTCAACATGAAATAGATAATTTTCAGTAGCCCTATAACTATTAAGGAAATTGAATTCGTAACTTTAAAACTCCCAAAAAAGGAAATCTCCAAATTCAGATAGTTTTTTCTAGAGAATTTGAAGGAGAATTAACACCAATTCTGTACAGTCTTTTCCAGAAAATAGAAGAGGAGGGAGTAATTCCCCATTCACTTTTTGAAGTTAGCATTATCATGATGCCAAAAGAAAGACTGTACAAAGAAATAAAATTTCAGACCAATCTATTTCATCAATGTATACATTAAAATCCTTTAAAATATATTAGCAAAGAGAATTCAGCAACATAAAAAGAATTATGCCACCTAGAAAATGTTTGATATTTTCTTTAAAAACTGAACACGAAACTACTGTGTAACCCAACATTTGCATTCCTGGGCCCTTACTCTAGACAAAGAGTGTGTTCATACACATATCTGTATACAAATGTTTATAGCAGCTTTTTTCTTATAGTAGCCTCAAACTAGAAACAATGCAGATGTCCTTCAGTGGATAAAGAAATCTTGCTACATCCATACATGGAGTACTTGGAAGAGGACAACAAAAACCGAAACTGTTGATACACATAACATGCTGAATAAATCTCCAGAGAATTGTGCCGAATTAAAAAAAAAAATCCCCAAAAGATTTCATACTGCATGATTGCATTCATACAATATTCTTGAAATGTCACATTATAGAAATATATCCACATTTGATTGGATTTTTATCAGAGTGTCCAGAACCTTAGCCTGAGAATGTGAGCTGAGTTGAATTGGATTGTGTTAGTAATTTTGGGAATTAACTTTGTGAGCTGATCCCAGGCTAAGTGATAAAATAGATAAATTCCATGTTGATGCCACCCCACCCCTCTTTTTCTGGGCTGCTTCTTATCATCATTCCCTCCCCTCCCCAACCCACCCCTACCATCCCCATGATTCTTTGCTCTCAAGTGGCTATCAACTTCGAGCCATATAGAAATTAGAGATAATGACTTAAGGTGTTTTTATTTTCCGTTGGGTTCAAGTTTGAGAATCTCCCAAGACTGAACATCTTTCAAGATTCTAATGGCAGATAGTGAAGAGGGACATTTTATTTAGGAGGCCCCCGCAGTGACTCACACATCATGTCATCTGCACAGCTGCCAACTCTGGGGCATCCCAAGTTATTCCTGACAGTGCTTTCCACATATTGCTGCAGAGTTTCCTAAGTTAAATTTTAAAAAGCAAATGCACCATTTTTTCCCCCATCCAAATGTAATATTCAGTAGTCATATTAAATTCAGGTGGGGAATAGGCACATTTGTAACAAACAATAATAAAAGAAATTTTGAAGTGATATTTTCACATTACTTGTTTTCAATTCAAGTGAAAACTCCGGAGTGATTTTTGATTGCCGCATGTAGAAACTTCCATCGGTGAAGTATACACTTGAAAGTCATGTTCTTCACTGAGCCAAAGGCATTTGTTTTAATATGGCACATGATTAATATCTTCCTAATAAAATGTTTTTACGGGACATGGTAGTACAATCGAATGACTTGACTTCTTATATAATTGAAGCACACTTTTTTTCTTTCAAGCTCTGGCCTTGTTTTTCAAAATGCAAAATCAATTGAATATTTGTTATAAGTAAATCCAAATGTACAAAATCTGTACCAGTAAGTAGGGAGAGAAAAATATGAAGAGAGGAAATTTTGGAGCAATTTCTTCCCGAGACTGTTTGGCAAAACTCATCCAAATTGGCAGCTGATTAGAGGTTTTAGCTCTTGCAATCACTTCAGCCCTTACTTGTGAGATTACACCATTCTTACTCAGTAATTCTCGAAATCAGAGTTTTATTCCTCCAAATCCCTCATAAAAGTGGCAAAGTACTAGGGAAAAAGAGTCTATTTTCTTCAGTTGGCTAGAGAGAATATGATTCTATTTTCTGTAGCTATTTTTGTCTCATCCGTCCTTTGATATACTTTGAAATGAGTGTTGTTTTCCATCCTGATATTTGGTTGGCAAGTTATTTTATACTTTCAGACGTGGATTGGCATTAAGGAGATGAATATTTTCTTTTGAAAATCCCTTTGTTCCACAAATCATTATTTAGTAGTGAGGACTACATTTGTGTACATATATATTTGAATTCTTTTCAGGGAAGCAAGGTTCCCTGCTAAAAAAAAATGGATAGTTATCATTATTTTCTAAGAAACTAAAAATGAGTTGTTGGGATGAGCATATTTCATTGCTCACCAAAACATTTATATAAGGGACTTACATTATATAGAGAGATTTATTTCTCTGATTGGTTCAAAAACGTACTCTGTACATAAGTTTATTTCTTAGAAACTAAAATCTAAGTGTCTATAACTTCCCTAATATTCCTGCATGAGAGTGCAACATGATAGGAGGACATAGTATTTTGCATTTAGCACAGGGTTAAGACAACCATTATTTATCTGGGGGAAAAAATGAAATTTCAGTGAAAAATAAGTGTTCCAGGTCTAAGTGTATCAAGAAACGTGTTAACTTTAAAAATAGCTTTCCGGGGCTCCTAGGTGGCTCAGTCAGTTAAGCGTATGACTCTTGATTTTGGCTCGAGTCATGATATGGTCCATGAGGTCAAGTCCCACGTCGGGCTCTGCACTCACATTGTGGAGCCTGCTTGGGATTCTCTCTCTCTCTCCCTCTCTCTGCCCCTCCCCCACTCATGCTGTGTCTCTTCTCTTTCTCTCTTTCTCTCTCAAAAATAAATACATTTTTAAAAAATCTAAAAAATAGCTTTCAGGATATTTTAGTCTTAAAAAAATAAATTTGTCGGTTCTCTTGATTCCTCTAGAAATGAGTATCTTCTTTCTGTATTCGTCACACGACTTGGTGTGTTACTGAATCATGAGACTTTAGGTCTGGGGAAGCACTTTAATGAAAGGCAGATTCGTTTAATACTGAGAAAGCTAAGACTCACCGAGTTTAGATGCCCAGTTTACACAGATTATTCAGACGTCCTGATTTGAAGCTGATGAAATTTTGTGTGAATGCAAAATGTTTATCGTTGGTTGAAAACTTTCTGGAATGCATTCATGCTGGTAGCTTCCTAATTGATGAATTGTTTAAGGGAAATTAAATTTATGTTTTGAGAGGGGGTTTTTACCTTCTATGTTAATTCTATGTTAATTATGTAAATTTCACGTGCACACAAACTACTGCATCTTCAGAAACTGAAAGAATTACTGAATTTAGACTGAAGTCTCCTTACTCTGTAGTCTTGACAAATATAGGGTATGTGATTCAGAAGGCAGAGCAGATTTGAGGCAAGCCAGGGGAGATTCCTGACATGCTGTGGTGCTGTGGCACACCATGTTTTGCCTCACTGGCCTCAGGTTGTTAGCACTGATGCCTGTCCTGCCTGCCTTTCTACCTGCTCCTGCCCGTGGTGATTGAATTGGGTTTTGGAGTGAACCATATAAAATCTTTCTTTCAAGTAAGTGGGCAGATATGTTAGGCATTGAATAGAAAGTTTGACAGATACTAGGTTAACAAAGACTGGCAGAAAATGAGTATGGAGCATTGTAGTCTTGTGTGGTTTGAGGCCTGAGCCAAGGGAGCATTCTGGAGAGGTGACAGCCTAAATGGGTTTAATGAGTTAATTAAAGAAGAGGCCTCCATTCTCTTAATAAAATGGGAGACCACCATTTCACTGAAGTGAAAAGAAATACGAATCCATAAAGGCATAAGAGATCCCAATATGTTCTAGAATATAAAGTATTTTAGAAAGACTGGATAAGGGTTGCCAGGGTGTGGAGGTGGAGAGATAAAGCTGGTGAGATAGAAAAAGTCACCTCAAATATGGCAGAGTGGAATTCAGACAACTCAGAAAGCTTCAGCACTTTTAAATCTCTCTACCCTGAATATGTGATGCAAAATAAAAATCATACTAGTCTTTAAATAAAACATAAAAATTTACATATATACTGAAATAAGGTTCTTTACAGATTTGGGTTGTAGAATTTCATACAAGTTACCCAGTTCTGAACTGGACTCTTTTTCTCACACATACTTGGTCTCCTAGTGTGTAACACAATTCTCCTGAAGGAGCTTATAAATCATAATAAGATTTTGGATATTATCCTGAAGAAACTGGAGTGATATAGAAGGATTTTCACTAGGGATATTTATGATCACTTTTGATTTTTCAAAAGATTATCTTGTCAGCATTGTGGACAATAGCCAAGAAGAAATTGAGGTAAGGTAGGAAGGCCACATACTTTCCCTGTGATAACTAAGAACACCTCCAGTCTGACCCTGTCAGTTGTGATGCAAATGAGGAAAAGCACCTGAGAGGTATTCTTGAGGCAGGAGCTACCAGATGTGCTGACCAATGAAAGCTGAGCCTAAAAAAGAGGGAGGAGCCACAATGCGGTCCATATTCAAGATGGGAGGAAAACAATGAGTCAGTGAGGGGCATGTAGCATGGGTGCATATGGAACGTACTGTTGGGACTTAACCCACCAGCCCTTACCTATATTTGTCTCCTGACATAGATCTGGAAACATCAACAGTGGAAACCATGGAGTGGACAGGGAGTGGGTTGAAAAGGGAACAGGATCATTTCTCCCACCGTTTTATCGGGGGTTTCAGAGGCCTTAAGAGGAACTTGTTGGTACAGTTTTCTTTCTTTTCATATCCAGTCACCCTGATCCAGATGAAACCAGTTGTCTTCTTAGCTGTCAGGCTTTCATGTTTTCCTGTCTGATGTTGGAAGTGCCTTTATTTACCCTCCTGTTTCTCCTCAGCATTTTATCTCCCAGACTCCTGAAGTTTTGAGGGTGTACGTGGAAAGTGCCAGGCATACTCTGTGATTCATGCAGTGCACATTGTCATTTTACCACTATAATTTTTCTTTCTTTCTTTTTTTTTTTTATATATTTTTTTCAATGTTTATTTATTTTTTTGGGACAGAGAGAGACAGAGCATGAACGGGGGAGGGGCAGAGAGAGAGGGAGACACAGAATCAGAAACAGGCTCCAGGCTCTGAGCCATCAGCCCAGAGCCTGACGCGGGGCTCGAACTCACGGACCGTGAGATCATGACCTGGTTGAAGTCGGACGCTTAACTGACTGCGCCACCCAGGCGCCCCTCTTTCTTTTTTTTTTAATGTTTATTTTTGAGACAGAGAGAGACAGAGCATGAACAGGGGAGGGTCAGAGAGAGAGGGAGACACAGAATCCGAAGCAGGCTCTGGGCTCTGAGCTGTCAGCACAGAGCCCAACGTGAAGCTCGAACTCAAGGACTGTGAGATCATGACCGCAGCCGAAGTCGGCTGCTTAACCGACTGAGCCACCCAGGCGCCCCATAATTTTTCAAAACCAAAACTCGTGAATGAAGGAGGTGATTCCCTGGGGAACAGTCGGTCTATGATAGAAAAACTTAGAGATTGTTCATTATGCAGTTTTATTTATTTAAAAAAAATTTTTTTAATGTTTTTATTTATTTTTGAGACAGAGAGAGAGAGAGACAGAACGTGAGCACGGGAAGGGCAGAGAGAGAGGGAGACACAGAATCCAAAGCAGGCTCCAGGCTCTGAGCTGTCAACACAGAGCCCAACGTGGGGTTTGAACCCAGAACTGTGAGATCATGACCTGAGCCAAAGTGAGATGCTCAACTGACTGAGCCACCCAGGCGCCCCAGTTATGCACTTTTAAAAGGAACTGTTTAATGGAATTATATTTTATTTAATGTAATCTGATTCTACAACATTTTATGAATTATATTTTGGTATGCTATTTAGAGTAGGCATTTGGAATAAAATGTTGAATCAGTCCAGCAGTTTATAATGCAATTAAAATAAAATGTCCTAGAACTTATGGAGATCTCCTTATGAAGTTTTGATGACCTTAGATTTTTTTTAACTCTACATGGCCATGAATTACCTTAGAGTTACATTAACCAAGTATGTTATTCAGAAATAATATATAGTTTAAGATATCAATTTTTGACGTATCTCATTGTATTTCTTTTCATGTTTATTGGATCTCATAAATTTAATAACATTTAATTTTTCTCAGAACTTCTTAGTAAAAGTAGAATATTTGAAAAAACGTATGGGTTATTAAGAGAAATGACAAGAACCAACCATGTTTAAAACCTATAGATAAATTATTTTTATATGTAAATGCTATATATATATGCAGTTTTCCTAGTCTATTGAATATTTGTTAGAAATATAATATTGACTGTTATTTCATATTTCATTTTGTGAGTATACATACTTAACCTCTTCTGTATATGTACATATATATATATACGCCAGGCATTTCTATCTTTGACAAATTATTACTATTATGAATAAGATTTTGGTGAGTATCCTTGAACATACAGCTGTAAATATCTTTGTTTATTTCCTAAGGATAACTTTCTACAAGCAAAATGGTTGGATCAGAGTATTTGAAAATCTATTGATGAATATTGTCATATTTCCTTTTGACCAAGTTGTGTCAGGATCAAAAAAATATTCTGAAATATCTTTTCTAGACCAGATTAATATTGTATTAATGATCATTGTTCTCTTGAGTAATCATAAGAAAATGAATTCTTTATTATTTAAATCAAAAGCAATCAGGGACTAATGTAGGTCTCTGTTTTAGGAAATGGCTTTTTTCCCCACCAGAAGTCACTTAACACTATTGAACTTGCTATTGTCAATAAGAATTTTCTCTCTATGTTTACTGTGTAGAGAAATTGCAGGTGTCCAGCTAGGAACTGTCATTTTATGAAATATAAATAATTATACCGTTATTTTTGAGGTCATGTTGGTTTGCCATATAAATGATTTGTCCATCAAGTCACATTTAACAATTACACTGATGTCAAAATTCATTATAGTGTTAATACCATTTGATTGAAATTCTGTCTGAGCCACAGTGGTACAGATAAAATCCATAGAACTATCCATTTATTTATTCTTTCCATATCATATAATGGAAAAGAAACTTGGATTAAAGCATTTTATGAAAAGTTTTACATTTGAGAACACAAGCTCTTTTTTAGTCTTTTTTTTTTTTTTAGTTTATTTATTTATTTTGAGAGAGAGAGCACAAGCAGGGGAGGGGAAGAGAGAGAGAGGGAGAGAGAGAGAATTCCAAGCAGGCTCTGCTCTGTCAGGTGGAGTCTGATGCAGGGCTCGAACTCATGAACTCTGAGATCACGACCTGAGATGAAGTGAGATGCTTAACCGACTGAGCCATCCATCCAGGTGCCCTTTAATCTTTTTTTTTTTTTTTTTTTTTTTTTTTTTTTTTTTTTAGAAAACTGAATTCTTCAAATATTAGAGAATGAAAAATAGTGATACACTGATTAGTAGCAATTCATCCAAGTATTTACAAAATACTAGTGCTCTTGGCACTATGAAATCTGAACACAAGATGATAGAAATAAAGGAGACTGAGCGTTCACAGCATTTAGTCCAGTTTGAGGCATGTTGTAAGCATCTAGGCAGCACGGTGATGGCAGACTTTGTGGTGTTGAAACCTGATGAGTTTTTACTGTGTGTGTGATCTTGGACCACATACTTAAAGTCCAGGTGCCTCAGTGGCCTCACCTGTAAAATTAACTTGACAATCGTTCCTAAATAGAGACATACATCAATTAATGATCTTAGCACAATGTTTGGCACAAAGTAAGCCTTCAATGAATGTTACCTACTACTTAGACCAGAAATAAACTAAAATTACAAAACATGGGTTTCCTTCTACATGTCACTTTTCTCCTAAAATGACATACATTTCTTGACCTGTTGCAGGACAATAGGTGAATAGTATAGCAACTTGGCTCATGTAAAGTTCAGTGGGGGTGTGTGTGCACTGTATATCCTTATTACTGTATGTTTTTATGATCTTGGAAGCAAGTATAAGCATGCAAGAATTCCTTTCCCCTCTTGGGCCAAATTATTTTAGATACAATTTTGTTTTGCAAGTATATTGTAAAGAAATTATAATGAATCACATTCAAAGAGGAATGTTTGCTTTGGTCTCTCAAATCCCATTTTAGTATGCTTTGCCACTGTTCGTGTGATTTTGATAGATGAATAGATAAATCTCTGCATGCTATCAACCCAAGTGAAATTACAGTTGAGGTTTTAAACTGGGCAAAACCTTCTTCCTGGGGCTAATTGGAAATGTACTGGTGTGTACAACATTGATCAAGAGGGAGACGTGTGTAAATCTTTTAAAATCTCAATTGTTTTTTTTTTTTTTTTTAATTTTTTTTTTTTCAACGTTTATTTATTTTTGGGACAGAGAGAGACAGAGCATGAATGGGGGAGGGGCAGAGAGAGAGGGAGACACAGAATCAGAAACAGGCTCCAGGCTCTGAGCCATCAGCCCAGAGCCTGACGCGGGGCTCGAACTCGCAGACCGCGAGATCGTGACCTGGCTAAAGTCGGACACTTAACCGACTGCGCCACCCAGGCGCCCCAAAATCTCAATTGTTTTTAAAGTGTGTATGTGTGAATGATATTCTCGAAAACAAATGTAACTCGAACTCAGTGATTATATTGCAATTAACAGAATTATTTCTTGATATAGTTAATGACATAACAGCATTTATGAGGCCTCTCATCTTTTGAGGAAATACAGTTTATTTCTGGGTATCTCCAGAATGTACCCTTTAATTACTGTTTAATATTAATTACGAACATGTCTTAACCATAATATAGGCAAAATGAGACATGGTGCTTTTAAGTTGGGATCTCAATTACAAGTAAATGTAATGTAAGGAAGTTGTGCATTTTAATTATTTCATTTGTGTTTGGATAGCTTTTCCAATCTTGCTACAAGGCTTCAAAGACTTCTTTACCCTGGGGCCTTAAAAAAGCTATTTCAAAATATTAATTTATAGCTATTTTTGGTCTTCTTCTAGGATCCTTTGATATTACCTCCAATTCAAATCCCAAAATTCATAAGTGTATCCAAAGCAAAGCTTATAAAATTGATCCTGGTATCAACTGAAAATTAAGAACCTCTTCATGCATGAATTTCTGCAACTGAAAGACAGTTCAGTAATCCATAATTCACATAAACATTTGGAAGAGGTCCACTTCTTTATTCTTACCTTTTCTTTCAGCCTTCAACTTTCCCCCTGATTTGGCTGCTCTGACTTCTTTTTCCCCACACAAAGGGTGTTCTGATGTTAACGGTGTCCTATTCCTCTTCATAACTTGCTCCCAAGAAGAATTTTGAATGTTATATTCACCTCTTGTTACAAAGGACTGATAAAATTTAAATGTCTGAGCTACTGCTTAAGATGTTTTTTGTTTAAAGGGGAAACATTTGCATCAGAGAAATACCTCACTAATGGTGCAATGTAAAGAACCTGTTCCAAACGCTGGAATTATTTTTGAGGGTGTAGGATCATCACTAGCACTGTCTGAAATCATGGCATAGAACGAAATTTCTGCCTTCTCTACATGTAGACTTAGAGCACTTACTTTTTCTTTCTAACATTTTCTTTAACCTATTCACTAATAGGAAACAGATGGGCCAATTTTCCATCTGCTTAAAATGGTGGGATCCGGCTGTTAAAAAGGTGATTATAATTTATCCATGAAAATATGGAATGTTTCCCTGTCAGGTTGGGAATAATCAGGAAGAGCAGGGTGGTAAAGGTTAACAAAGAGCAAGGGAAAACAGAGTGTCTACATTAATTTTGTCTATACCATGCAATGTAGACAACCTCATAATATTCTTTTTACTCACTATAAAAAGAGACCTTAACAAACACCAAAAGCTAGTATTTCATATCCACAGATAATTAACATTTTTATTGAATTGCTCCCTTTTTATACATATTCAAAGTTGAGATCATACTTGATTTTTTATGTTGCTTTTAAAATATACAGATATTTTCTAATATCTGTTAACAAAATTAACATTGTAGTTACTTAATATTTTATTATTTAAGTTGCTTCTAAAAAGATAAACATATTTCTCAGTAAACATTTGTTACTTGTAACATGTTTGAGGTTGACCACATTAATCATCTGAGATTTATGTCGTGGACAGGATGTAAAAATGAAGTTTACAGTGATATTTTCAAATAGTTGATTCTGTCACTATTCATTCTTAGTAATTTCTTCCCAGTGATTTATAAAAATCCTTTAGTATACATAAAATGCATCAAACTTTTTGACATTGTTTCTAGATGTTCTATTTTTTTATTTTGGCAAGCCTGATTATTCTTCAAAACACTTTTAGAATACTGTAGTTTTATGTACTCTGTAGTTCAAAGAACCAGTCTCTCCATATTATTCTTTCTTTCCCAAGTTTTCAGAACTCTTTTGTCTTATTTTTCCAAATACCCTTTTTCTCCTAAGTTCCAGATATGTGGGGTTTTTGTTATAGTTAACTTTAACCTGTAAATTAATTTTGAAAAGTGAAATACTTTAGGGGCGCCTGGGTGGCTCAGTCGGTTAAGCGTCCAACTTTGGCTCAGGTCACAATCTCGCAGTTCGTGAATTTAAGCCCCACGTCGTGCTAACAGCTCAGAGCCTGGAGCCTGCTTCAGATTCTATGTCTTCCTCTCTCTCTGCCCCTCCCCAACTCATGCTCTGTCTCTTTCTTTCTCCAAAATAAATAAACATTAAAAGAAAAAGAAAGATGAAATACTTTTTATTACTTTGGCATCTTACCTAGGTTGATCTACTTATCTTTTTTTTAATATAAAGCAAATTTTCATGCATGTTACACATATGAAACATCTATGAAAATACAAATGTTATTATAAGTTAAAAATAAAATGATCTTTAGTTATTACGGAGAATGGTGTTATTTTCTGTTGTACAGTTTAGCTAATGATTGCCTATATATAGAAATTTTTTCATTGTTGATGATTCTTAAAAATATAGGAAAAATGGGGCACCTGGGTGGCTTAGTCGGTTAAGCGTCCAACTTCAGCTCAGGTCATGATCTCACAGCTTGTGAGTTCGAGCCCTGCGTCAGGATCTGTGCTGACAGCCCAGAGCCTGGAGTCTGCTTCAGATTCTGTTTCTCCCTCTCTCTGCCCTTCCATATCTGCTTACACTCTGTTAAAAATGAATAAATATTTTTTTAAAGTTTAAATATAGGAAAAATAGGAAAGTTACAATACCGCAGGAAAATTGTAAATCTAAGTTAACCTAAGTATTTTTTAAAGTGTAGTGTAGACAGTATATAAAGTATAGTATTTATATATTTTGTATATAGTATATACAGTTGGATTTATTTAACAAAAAATTGCAGAGTATGTGAAGTTTAAGGTATCATTGGATTTAGAATTCTTCCATATTTGTATTTTCTTCACTTTTGTATATTTTAATATAGGTCTGGCTGTTTTCCATTTTTATCCACATGATGTGGCTCCGTGGTGACATGGTGCTGAGGCCTTTTCAAGTCTACTGTGTGGACTGTCTAAGCCCATTCAATCACGAAGTTTATCTTTGTTTTGCCAAATAAGTTGTTAAATTTCTGTATGAAATACCTGTATATTAGTTCCACCCTCACTACTCATATATTCCATATTTGTCGGAGTACTTTGAAAACATTGATTTTTTTGTGGGTCCTAAATATGTAGTTCAAAGTTTATTTGTGTGTGTGAGTGGTTTTAGTTCAAATAAAAGAGTATTTATTTTGCAAAATGTTGAAACTTTTTCACTTTTCCCCCTTTTGTCTAATTATGCCTTTAAATCCTGAAAGCAGAAACCAGTGTAATGAAAATAATACAAACCTTTAAATTCAAATATATTTCTGAGGCTATCAAAAAGCACTTTATTTTAAAAAGGATGTAGTGGCGCCTGGGTGGTTCATTTGGTTAAGCAACAGGCGCTTGATTTTGGCTCAAGTCATGATCTTGCGGTTGGTGAGATTTAGTGCCATGGGTTAAGCTCTGTGCTGACAGTGTGGGAGCTGCTTGGGATTCTCGCTCTCCCTCTCTCTTCCCCTCCCCATTCACTCTTGCTCTCGTGCTCTCTCTCTCTCTCAAAAATAAATAAAAAAATATAAATATAAAAAGAATGGACAGTTTTGAGTTCATCTCTATATTAATGTATCTTGAGAAAAAATTAAGCATTGCTTTATTCATTTAATGTAAGAAAAAAACTGTTAAGTTCTCTCTTAATCATATATTATTTAGCCTGAGAATGTACCAAGCAGGATGTTACACACCTACTGAGAAACAACTTCAGGCACCTATGAAAAATGTGTAGAAACATAAGTTTCTGAGAGTTAATTTCCAAGTATAAGGCCTCCAGAGACCATTTAGTTGTTTATCTTCAAACCAAACCATATTTAGAAAAATATGAAAACTGGAAATTGGGGAGAAGTGCTGAAAATGGAGTTTTGTTTTGTTGGGTTTTCTTTCCTCCTTCTTCATCAATGGTTCCATCAGAGTTATTTCTGACCCCTGAATGGCAGGAAGGGGAGATGAGAGCTGATTATTCATCATCACTCCTATTTTTATTTCAGTTGACCCGGTTTAGAAAGAAGACTAAAAAAAAATCTGACTTATTTTTACCAGCCATTCTACAGTTTTCATGTTGGTTTTAAGCAAGCACTAGTAGGGTGGTTAACAATTTTGATTACTATTTTGCTGTAGCTCTTACTGGTGCTGCTACGATGCTACTGCATTGAAATACAGAAATCAACTTTTTATTGTGTCCCCTAATTTTGGTGGCTCCATTAGCAACAGTATATCACATGTTACTGAAAATAATATTTGGCCTCTAATTTGATTTATATTTGTATATTTGCCTCTGCTCTTTGACTTAGACTCAGAGAATTAAAATGAGAATCTTTCAATAACTTGCTTTTCCTAAGTATTACCTATGGATAGTATTAAGAATATTTATTGCCTTAAAGGAGCTGTATAGAAGCTTTTATCTTTTACTTTGCTGGTACTAATTTATAAATGCCAAGCTCTACTAAATAGGTTTGCATTAACAATTAATGCTAGTAACATATGGAGCATCTTCTGAATCATAGCTATTTGGGCAGATAAGGTAATTTTGTACAAACGGCAAGAAAAAAGTCTACTTTCATATGTCATAAAATAAAGTTTTCCTCTTTGGGTGCATCCTCACATTTTTGTCAAAAAATAGGGCAGTAAAAGTTGACTTATGCTATTTTGGGAATAAATAAGAGTTGGCTCAGAGCTACCAAACTAAAATTCTATTTGAAAACAACTCCTTGAAAGTAAGGCTTGAGTGCTTTTTGTATCTAACAAATCTCTTAGCTAAATGTCACCATTTTGATGTTTTAATAATGTATGTTTGCTGATTATAGGATAACAGCAATAGGTTCAATTTCCATTAATCTGTTTATATTTGAGAAATTAAAAATTAATTTCTTTTAGTGGCCATTATTAGGAGGCATGTGAGAGACTCAAGAGCTCAGAGGGCAGGGCAGAAATTTTTCTTCTACTCTGAGTGCTGGAAATGGCTCTTCATGGACTGCATTAAAATGCAATCTCCGATCTTGACCTCTGACTGCTGTCTCTGCCCTGTTCTCCCTTACCAGTTTGCTCGGATAATTTGGATCTACCCTATTAAGTCCTTTCAGCTCCTGTATTTTTATTTATTTATTTTTAATGTTGATGTATTTTGAAAGAGAGAGAGTGCACATGTGGGGGGGGGAGGGGCAGAGAAAGGGGGAGAGAGAAAGAATCCCAGCCAGGCTCCATGCCCAGCACCCAACATGGAGCCCCACTCAGGTCTCAATCTCACAGCCATGAGCTCATGACCAGAGCTGAAATCAAGAGTCAGAAGCCTAACCTTCTGAGCCACCCAGGTGCACCTCAGCTCCTATATTTTTAGATGTACCTGTTCTACCTCGAACATTGGCCCCTCATGCATCTCATGAGTTTCGTTTTGTTACTGTCTCCATCAGATAAGTCATCTTGTTCACGTGGTTTTTGTTTTTTGTTTTTTTTTTGTTTGTTTTTCTTCAAATGCATGACTTGTAAGCCATTCATGTATTTTGGGGGCAGATTAATACAGGTGGATTAGATTCCATGTGAACAGGAATCCACTGAAATCAGAACACAACAGGAAGAACTTTTTGGACTCCCAAATAACTATCCTCATGTGGTTGAAGAAATGGTTGCCTTTTGCTGAAATAATGCATCTTTTCCTTAAGCATTTTTATCTGGAGTGAGAGTTACCATTTTTTTTTCATGTTTACAACATGGCAAAAAGTCTGACAGAATCGAATTTCAGCCTCTACAATATTACTATTATTTATTTTTCTCCCTCTCTTTCTCTCTCTCTCTCTCTCTCTCTTTTTTTTTTTTTTTTTTTTTTTTTTTTTTTTTGCTGGTGAAACCACTTAGGAAGTCCAACAGCAACAACAACAGCAAGGAATCGAGTATGAGAACAGGCAAAGAGGTGGCTGATTCAAAGAGGAAGGGATAGGATGTGTTCATGAACTTATGCCCCTTTGAAGTGAATCCTATTATTTTTAAGTTTTTATTTAAATTCCAGTCAGTGAACATTGAGTGTAATATTAGTTTCAAGTGTACAATACAGTGATCCAACACTTCCATACAACACCTGTGCTCATCACAAGTGCTGTCCTTAATATCCACCCCCTCTTTCCCCCATCACCCCACATACCTCCCATCTGGTAAACCATCAGTTCTCTATAGTTAAGAGTCTGTTTCTTGGTTTTTCTGTTTTTTCTCCCTTTGCTTGTTTGTTTCTTCAAATTCCACTTATGAGTGAAATCATACATTAATACACACACACACACATATACACACACCGTTTTTTCTTCATTCATCATTTGATGAACATTTGGGCTATTTCCATAATTTGCTATTGCAGATAACGCTGCTATAAACATTGTGGTGCATGTGTTTCTTTGAAGTAGTATTTTTGTATTCTTTGGGTAAATACCTAATAGTACAATTGCTAGATCCTAGGGTAGTTCTATTTTTAACCTTTTGAAGAACCTCCATACTGTTTTCCAGAGTGGCTGTACCAGTTTGCATTTCCACCGAGAGCGCAAGAGGGTTCCTCTTTGTCCGCATCCTCGTGAACACCTGTTACTTCTTGTGTTGTTGGTTTTAGCCATTCTGATAGGTGTGAGGTGATTAAATGAATCCTTTGATGTATGACTGAGAACTGGGCTTTGACCCTTCTTCCATTTGCCATTTTTAGTCACAAAATCTGGAAAAGAAATAAGATACAGAGTTGCAGAGCATAGGTGAAGTGACAACAATTATCAAGAGGCAGCAGGACCCTTTAATGTAAAAATTAATGCTACTTCTTTGCTATACTCTACATACTAAAATTTGTAATGCGGCCTCCTAGATGTAGAATATAATCATATTTTAGTCTAAAAGGAAGAATATTAGGCATTTTTGAAATCCTTAGTATTCAACACACACACACATATGCACATGTAATCCTGTACTTTTAAAGTTATGTTCTAGATATAGAAACAGTGCACAAAAGTAGCTTGAGAGTAACCATGGAAAATGTATACTATGTTAAATTTATTTGTAGATTAGATTTTATCTATCAGATTCAAGAGCTGATTATCAGATATTTCGTTACCCATAAGGAGTTCACACACTCCCCCAGACAATTATCATTCACTGATGAACACAGGCTTAAAAATATTAGTTTTTTTTTTTTCAATTCACATTTTCACTTATTTTTGGCCAGAGGAAAGTAATATTGAATAGGAAACAAAGATTTCACATGAAGGTTTTAAGAAGTGAATTTCTTGAAACTTTTTCCTGTTGAAGGATTCATTGGATAAATCAACTGCATGGCAGGTATAAATTATAAGAACATAATGATCTGTAGATACTTCAGTATGAACTTGTATATGAGACTTACAAAAATTATGAGTTTTATAAAAGCCTGAGAAAATAGAAATGATTTGGACAGGCACACTGAAGTAATGTAGTCCTAGAGAGTCATTAAAGCTCAACCATTGTCATTAAGCATCTCACTTCAGCTCAGATCATGATCTCACAGTTCCTGAGTTTGAGCCCCACATTTGGTGAGCTCAAGCCCTGATTTGGGTAAAACATGAGCCCCAGATGAGCCCCGCTACTCTCTCTGTCTCCCCCACCTCTGCCCCTTGCTCACTTGTGCCCCTTCTCTTTTTCTCAAGTAAATAAATATATAAATAAAGGCCAACCATTATTACTAGACATCAATTTTCAATTCAGGTCTTATCAGCATTGTAATGTTCATGATGAAATTATGGTTGTTGATACATTCAAGATTATGTGAGAGTAAAACAGAAGTTTTTCTATTAAAAACATTTTTTTGGTAATGTTTATTCATTTTTTTTTTTTTTAATTTTTTTTTTCCACGTTTTTTTTTTTTTATTTATATTTGGGACAGAGAGAGACAGAGCATGAACGGGGGAGGGGCAGAGAGAGAGGGAGACACAGAATCGGAAACAGGCTCCAGGCTCCAAGCCATCAGCCCAGAGCCTGATGCGGGGCTCGAACTCACGGACCGCGAGATCGTGACCTGGCTGAAGTCGGACGCTTAACCGACTGCGCCACCCAGGCGCCCCTATTCATTTTTGAGAGAGAGACAGAGTGTTAGTATGGGAGGGGCAGAGAGAGAGGGAGACACAGAACCTGAACCAGGCTCCAGGCTCCAAGCTGTCAGCACAGAGCCCGATGTGAGGCTCAAACTCACAAACTGTGAGATCATGACCTGAGCCGAAGTCGGAACGCTCAACCAAACTGAGCCACCCAGCTGCCCGTCTATTAAAAAATGTTTAATTATCCTTTTTTTAACCAGTCTTTCTTTGCTAACTCTTATCTTCCTGTAAACCATAAAATAAAGCAAACAAACCCCCCCCCCCAACAACAACAAAAAAACTATAATAGAACAAAACAAAACAAAACAAACCACAAAAAACATATCAGGGAGAATCCCTTGGATGTATTACATGTGTTTAGTTAGAGAACACAAATTGGGCTATTTTGTGTTAACATTTATAATTGTTAAAAATCTATATTCAATCAAAAGTTTATATGTACATATACATACACACATATATTGGAATAATTTCCCAATAGCCTTTTTTTGGTAGGCAGATTGTAACTTGACATTACAGAGAGAATATTGTGGTGATTTACTCTGTTGATGTGCAGGGTTTAAAGCTGCATTAAAATCTAATGATTATTTTAATTTTTTTTTTTTTTTACATTTTATTTATTTTTGATAGAGACAGAGCACAAGTGGGGGAGGGGCAGAGAGAGAGGGAGACTCTGAATCCGAAGCAAGCTCCAGGCTCCGAGCTGTTAGCACAGAACCTGATGCGGGGCTCGAACCCATGAACTGTGAGATCATGACCTGAGCTGAAGTCGGACGCTCAACCGATTGCGCCACTCAGGCACCCCAAAATCTAATGATTATTTTAAAGCAAAACACTACTTGGATCCTGTTGATACTGGGTCATTTAATTTCCTTTTTTTTTAATGTTTTTTTTTTTAATGTTTATTTACTTTTGAGAAAGAGACAGACAGAAAGACAGAGGTGTGAGTGGGGGAGGGTTAGAGAAAGGGAGACACAGAATCCGAAGCAGGCTCTGATCTGTCAGCACAGAGCCTGACGCGGGTATGGAACCCACAGACCACGAGATCATGACCTGAGCTGAAGTTGAATGCATAACTGACTGAGCCACCCAGGCACCCCTAATTTACTTTTGACAGAGTAGCATTTGTCATGTTTTAGAATCTCCGCATTTTGCTGTTTATTGTCTTTTCTGCAGTCATTTTATATTAAAAAAATAATGTGTAGAATGTATTAGTTTAGAGCTTGGGCTTCTTTGGGGAAAAGTGTAGCACAAAAGACCAGCTCAACCAGTGGGGACCTGCTAGAATTGAAGCATGACCTAGTGTCATGCAAGTGCTCAGAAAGGACCACTGCATTGTCACCTGATTGTCTCCTTGATAAATCTACCAGGTTAATAACTGACACAGAAAAAGTTTAGCTGTTGAACTCTGACCTTTAGGGATGCCTGGGTGGCTCAGTCGGTTGAGCCTTGACTCTTAGTTTTGGCTCAGGTCATGATCTTGTAGTCCATGAGTTCGAGTCCCCCATTGGGCTCTGTGCTGACAGCTCAGAGCCTAGAGCCTGCTTCCGATTCTGTGTCTCCTTCTCTCTCTGCTCCTCCCCTACTTGTGTTCTGTCTCTCTTTCTCTCTCTCTCAAAAATAAATAAACATTAAAAAATTAAACAAAACAAACAAACAAAAACCTCTGACCTTTATTCCAGAAAAGTTCTTGATACTACTTTGTGCTATTTATTTGTACTATTTTGGTAAGAGCCTCTAATGAGCTGGTTCAGATGAAGTCTATTCAATTGTTTATTGGTTTGATTTTATCTTTCCATTAGGAAGCATTTAGACTTTTGTCTCTCTTTTCGTTTCTTTAGGTAGTATTCTGTGATTTACCACTTTGTTAGAGTAACCCACTGGCTATTTGGTTATGGTTAAGGACATAAAATATGAAAGAATTATTCTTTTATTAGTGGTGTATGTCCCCTGTCTTTCCTATGAGAAAAAAGAAAAGAAAAAGGCAGATGGCAAATTGTGAAGAAGTATGCATTTCAGATATTTCTTACGTTGATCAAAAACATTTTCTTTCCCCAAATAGGTGTTTCTTTTTGTTTCTGAAGCATCACCTTTGTTAGTTGTTTTATTATTTTCGAGTATCTATTGATGCTTCGTCTTATCTCCCCACATTGGCCTATACCATTAAGTGTGTAAATAAAAAGAAATTGATAATGCATTGCTCCATCAAGTTTGCCTGTGGGAAAAAAAGCTCTTTTAGGTTTAATTGCTGGTGTGGCTCAGATCAGTGAGCATCTCTGTCAAAATAAGTAAGTAAACATTTTAAAAAATAATTGTCTTAAAATTTCATATGGTTTTCTTGTAGCTATAAAGTGTTAACCTAGACATTTTCAAGAAACAGAGGGTAATTTATCCAGAATTATAATGTGTTTGATTTGTATTTAATATAAATTATTTTTTTACATCTCATGCCACCAGAATGCTATTGCAATTTAATTGTAGAAGGCTTAGAAACAAATACTTAAATGGAATTTGTTTTAATTACACATGATGTTCTCTTTATCACCTCCACATATAGTTTCATTGTATAACTATTATTTCAATTATTTTTATTATTGAAGTTATTTTTAAAGACTATAATTAAAGAAAACTCAAGTTCAGCTTTCACTTATAATGTGAGCATTTGTAGTTGTATTTTAGTATTACTGTGTGCTTCTTGGATATTTTAAAATGAATATATCTCACTGAATTCAAACTAGCAAAATGCAGGACAGCTACTTTGTATTAAAAATGTTCTTCCTTGGTAGTGGAGTGGAGGGACAGCTAAATGCAAGGCATTCAGTGTATTTTTCTTCCAATGTGGGATTTTGTTCTTTTAACATTGTGATAGGCTTTTGTTTCTGTTTCTGTCTCCCTTACAAGCCTCTCTTTCTCTCTTTCAAGAGAGTGAGTTCTTGAATGTAGAAAATGGTCATGACTCTTTCCCTAACATGTAGCACAGCACGGTGTCTGTCACATGAAATATACTTATTGCATTCTTATTGGAGTGAGCCATGACTCACAAGGTGGGAAAATATTTGCTCCATGCCATTTTGTGATGTCTCTTAGTTTAACTATAATTTCAATATAAATGTAGTTTTGATAAATTTGTGAGATATTCAAACGTGTGGGCTATTGGATATCATAGCCACATGGTGAAGAGCTGAGCATATGTAAGGAATTATGAAAGTAATGATAATGATGAATATTTATATATTCCTACATTCATTAAAAGCCTACTTTTTCAGTCACTTTATTAGGTACATTACCTGCATTATCTTAATTCATACAACAGTCTTGTAAAGTAGAAATTACTTTTTCCTGTTTTAGATAAAGTAAACCTCAGAAGTTAAGTAATTTAAGTAGAATAAATACAAGTGGCAGTTTGAGAATCCAAATTCATGTTGTCTGATTAAAATGTGTGTGTGTGTGTGTGTGTGTGTGTGTGTGTGTAGGTAAATATACATAACTTGATTTTACAAACTTAAAGTGTGTATTAAATTTCAAACTTGTAATTTGTAAAGATTACAGATTCACTAAATAATAGTGTTTTTCTCCACTTACCCTTTAACTATGATCCAACTGTGAGAATTCTTTTTTAAAGTTTTATTTAAATTCCAGTGAGTTAACGTCCACTGTAACATTAGTTTCAGGTAACAATATAGTGATTCAACACACAACACCTGATACTCATTACAAGTGCCTTCCTTCATCCCCATCACCCAAACCCCTCCCCTCAACTGCGATAATTTTGAGACACTGCAGATACTCATGAATGTATTTCCTTTCTTGCTGAATTGTTATCTACGATTCTTGGATGTCAGAACATTTTCTGCATCTGGAAATTTGGCTGAACTTTAGCTTCAGTCTAAAATTTTAGACTTGGGACCCCTGGCTTTCTCAGTTGGAAGAGCATGTGACTCTTTATCTTGGGGTTGTGAGTTTGAGCCCCGTGGTGTACAGATTACTTAAATAAATAAAACTTGAAAAAATAAATAAACTTTTGGACTTACGTGTTATGCAGTACTGCTACAAGGAGAATTGTCAGCAGTTTTTATATAAATCTCTCTAAAAAATATGGTCTCTCATATTACCTGTTTAAAAAAAAAACAAAGTTAAACAAACTTATTTAAACAAAAAGTAATTAGAACATAGAAGGGAAGTACTCTTTGGTTTCAGATATGCACACAAAGTATGTAAAGTGTACCCCAGAAGGTTTTTTATAAATCTTGCATACTGGTTTCTTTGACCTTTCTATGCATAGGAGGGATTCGTTATATAAATCGTTCATCTAAATGTGATAGACCAACTTCCTACTGAGTTGCCTCAGAACAGAAGGAAGGTACAAAGGTGATGCATCTTACAAAAGAAACCATAAAACAAAACATGTCGAACAAGGAAAGGTATGGATCATTGATAACTGATAACACAAAGCAGGTTGGTGGCTAGACAGAGTGGTGCTGAGGGAGTCAGGCCATTTGACATGACAATACTCAGGCCATTTGACATGACAATACTCGACTGGTATGGAGTGAGGTCCTGCAGTGAGGGCCTGCCTTCTGGCTTCAACCAGGGGTTCAGTGATTTAAACAAACCAACCAACAAAGGAAGGAACAAACCCTGTTGCTATTCTATTCTTTCTCCTTATTACAAGAGCTAACTCGGAAGGTGTGCCTACAGACACAGACAAGAAAAAAAATGAACAAAAACAAAAACTTCCAGAGAAGGGAAAAAAAAACAAAACATATTCCCTGCTTTGAAATTTATTTGTAGGAGTGTCTCAAGCAACCAACTGAATTGAGATAAATGGGTAAACAGTTCAGATGGAGTTCCTTGAATCTAAAATTTGGACTAAGAGGCCAAGAGAAACTAACCCTTGGACTACGAAAGGGGTCAGTTTTACTGGTAAACTCGGTAATCCTGACAATTACTCAGGGAAGTTACAGTTACCTTTTTACAGATTAGAAAACTGAGGTACAGAATACTCATTTACCTCACGTGTGAAAAGCAGTGATCCCACCCACATTTTATTTCAGAAATCCAGATTCTCTCCGTTTTTCTTTCTGCCTCATCAGAGGTCCCCCAAAACTGAGTTTCAGCCTTCTTGACAGAATGCATATTGTACAACTGAAAATGTAGGAAGGTACATGTGGTTATTTATCAATCATAATCCGAGTTAATTGAGTTCAATACACTAGCAACCTAACATATTTAAAGTTACAGGTGTTTATATGCTAACAAAGGAAAATAAAAAAATAATGCTAAATGTAACTATTTTGCAAATAAAAGTAAATTAAAATGGGATGTGAAAATGCAGATGACTAATGCCTCATGTCTTTTGTACTGAGACTTTTTCTTCAACTTGTATTTTGACCTGTACATGCTTCCATGTCCGTATGTGTATATATAATGGATTCTTCGGTGAGCAAGCATTTTTAAAAATATTTTTGTTTATTTATTTAATGTTTGTTTATTTTTGAGAGAGAGAGTGAGAGTAGGGGAGGGCAGAGAAAGCGGGAGGCACAGAATCCGAAGCAGGCTCCAGGTTCTGAGCTGTCTCCACAGAGCCTGATGCTGGGCTCTAACCTGATCCAAAGTCAGACGGTTAACCGACTGAGCCACCCAGATGCCCCATTTAAAATTTATTATGGAATTGGAGAAACAAAATGACCTTTAAAATGGAGAAAATGGTATGACACATATAGCATAAAAAGCTAAGAATAAGCACTAGCATGTAGTACAACTAATACAAACATTGGTATAAATGTAATAAATCAGGATAGTGTTAACATTAGTAGTTAGTGACTCATGGAGGTTTTAGAAGTTTTGAAAATTTGTGTTTTGATCTGTACACCTAGAAGCCATTGGGTTAGCAGCAACTTTTCCTAGAAGAGGAGCTGTAAGAACTAGAAACATTGTATTTATTCACAAGAACTGTAATTTAGGAAAGGGGCCAGAAATCTTCAGAAGAAAATGTAAGTTCTCAAGCAACATTTCCTTGATGAATTCTTTCCTGGAAACATGAGGACAGCAGGCAGGATACATTTAAGGAAACAGAATCCTCCAATATAGTCCACTGAAGCCATGATGGGAAAACAGTCACAAGAAGCTGATTAAATTCACTTCTTTTGACCGTTAGTAGATATAACTGCTGATGACAAAATCTCATTGTAACCGTGACTGACCCGTTTTCAAGAAAATTCAGTTACTGCTCCTGTTCTTATTTTCACGTATTTGTTCATTTGTCTGAGCCACAGGAAATATAAATGAAAGCTTTCCTACTTTTTATTTCTTTCCATTATATAATAGAAATAACTATTCTTTACTTATGGTTCATTTTATCTTCATATTTATCTAAAATATATTTTAATAATAAAATTTACTTGAAAATCAGAGTTCATGGAACAGGAGAGTTTAGTTCTCTCTTGGGAATCTTCAGGATACAGGTTAAAGTCTGGGGAATAGTCACCATTTTTGCTTATTTTTTAGCTGCATTAGAAAAAAACAAAACAAAACAAAACTGTCTTGAGAGCCTTTGAACCAAATGGAAACAAACTTCTTCACAGCAAAAGAATTTAGGCCTTGCTAGGCTTAGTTCTTTGTTCTCTTTCAAGTGAAATAACATTTAAAAGTAACTCCACATGACTGCATATTTAATTTTCTTAGAATTTTGGGATTTTTTAGAAAGCTTTTCACTCAATTATTTAGTTAAAAAGCAACAGGAATGTAACAAGGGGAATAAGTATAGCAAGAGAGTTATGTAGAAATGGATTTACAGAAATTAGGCAGAAAAATGAAAGGAGCAAATAGTCAGATGGCTGTGGCTAAGAGAGCCTATTGGCGTGTAAGGGGGAGGAAGAGTAGTCACCCTGTTTTCAAGCACTTGATCAAGTGTCTGTCTCCAGAAACTGGAAGACCGAATGGCTCAAAATGGCCTTAAAACGGTTAGTTTCCACTTAAGTTTCTTTCTTGGAACCAAGCATTTGCAAAGATGATTAGCCCAACGTAATTTACGCACAGTGATTCCAGTGAAGGATGAGGTGCTGGAAAGGGCCAGAGTTGGTATTACATGTTGCCCAAAGAATCACCCCCCTGCACGAGTTTCTTGTTCGTTTTAGGAAAAGAAATAAGTGACTTTCGAAGGGAGAACTGTTTAGAATTAATTATTTTTACCCTTTCCCCATCCTTATAACATCTCTCTGAGGGAGTTTGCATGTCCATGACATTCAAAGAAAAACAAATTAACTTGTGCTTTTCTTATTGCACTCACAAATGTTTATTGAGTGTCAGTGGCCTCGGAGCCTGTCTCCTTTCTGGGACACGTTAACTGCAAGTCTGCCTCCATTTTCTCCTTTTGTCCCCATCCTGTGGCACATTTATCCCCGAGCAGTACCCTCATCAGCGAACAATAACAAGTATCCTTGGTGAACATTTGTGTTTTCCAGGCCCCACGCTAGTTGTTATACAAACAGTATCTTCTGTAATCTTAGCAGCAGCTCTCTATGGCGTGGGCAGTGTTCATCATTAGCTGCTCCTCAAAACCATGTTGCATCTCAAAGAGAATCCAAAATCCATAACCTGCCATTCAGAGTGCTTTCTCCTTTGATTCATCATCTACTGTTTTATTAATTTCCACCATTTCATTTCCTCTGTGACATTTTTATCAGGCTAGTCTGTTTCCTCCTCCTAAAGTCTGTCTCCTATGCTTCTCTACTCATATGTCTTCTTTCCCTTCTCATGATATGGTAGATCACCAGACATATAATTTTGCTGAGCCTTCCCTGAGTCTGTCTTGTGCCTGCCAGTGTCTGTCTTACTGTGATTATTGTGTATGTAAAAATACAACAGATTATACACATTTACCCCATAATTAGACTAGAAATTGTTTCACAGCAAGGAAACACTTGCACAGAGCATGTATTTCACCTCTGTGTACCTTACCATTCTCATTATAGGAGCTTGCCCATGGAGAGTCCTTAATAAGCTTGCGCTGAAGGCGAGCCCACCATCTGCAAAGCACTTTACTAATGTAAGGTGTTATCCTCTGTGCTGTGAAGGCAAAAGGGAGAAGTCAAACTCTATCCCTAAATAATTTATATTGTCTCAATAAAGTAAATGTCACATAGTACAGTCAAATAAGTCAAATGTCTCTAGTATAAGAAGACATTTTCTAAGTACGAAAATGAAATAGATGTTCAAGAAGCCTAAAGAAGGAGACACTGCAAGAACCTAGGTGGCCTGAGATCCTTCATGGAAAGGGCAGAGCCTGAGATCAGTCTGAAAGATAAATCACATTTGAATAGATGGAGAAAAAAATGACATTCTGAATGACAGGAAGAGCACAATAGTGGGAGTAATCCATTTATTTTCAGAACTTTAAAAAGAGCAGATTTGAGCTGTAGGTTGAAGCATTTGGGTTTAGCTTCATGGGTAACGGGCATTAGTACATGTTGCTAATTTACATGAGAAACAATACAGTAATGATAATGAGAAGTAGCTTTGGAAGTCAGATACTTGGCTGTACCTTAGAAAACTTACTTGGCATTTCTTATGTTTCTTCCTCTGCAAAATGAAGATTTAAATAAGAGTTCAGCCAGGTTGTTGCCACGTTTAAATTACAAAATGCACATAAACTAGTCAGATGAAAATCTGCCCAATGGCACTCAAATACAATGTGAAAAACCATTACCTTTTATTAGGAATTTGGGAATAATAACATAGCAGTTGTGTGTGTGAAAATTTGAAAAGGGTAGTAATTTGGGGCAGAAACATCTAGTTGTTTTAGAAGGCTGATGCAATTGTACAGGGTTTTGGTACGTGGTTCTTCACAGGAGTGCCAACACGATGGAAAGTAATACCTACCTACAATGGTAGGTATTACACTAAACCTGTCAACAGGGGTTAACAGGGTGATGTGAGATGTCAAGGAAAATGTTAAGTTTCCAGCTTGAACAACAGAAAACATGATAGTAGCACTGGTTGAAACACAGAGGAGTGGAAATTGGATTTGAGACACTTGACACTGAGTAGTGTGGTATTGAATCTGATGTATGCCTCACACGCAGGGGTCACTCAGTGGATGTCTGCTATTGATGAGCAGGAGAGGTGGGGTTTCTACCCTTGACCAGGTGTTAATGAGGGTGCTCTTGTTTTTATTTAAATAATGATTATATTTACAGTGACATATTATTTATATCCAACTTAGAGATCCTTTCAAGAAAGAAAATGGAGGATGGGTGCCTGGGTGGCTGTCGGTCAAGCGTCCGACTTCAACTCAGGTCATGATCTCACCATTCGTGGGTTTGAGCCCCACGTTGGGCTCTGTGCCGACAGCTCAGAGCCTGGAGGCTGCTTCAGATTCTGTGTCTCCCTCTCTCTCTGCCCCTGCCCTGCTTGCACTCTGTCTCTATCTCAAAAATAAACATTTAAAAAAGATTAAAAAAATAAAAGAAAGAAATGGAGGAAATGTAAATAAATAATCTGATTTTCTTCACTTCATCTCAGAATATTTGTTCAGTTTCAAATGGTTGTCCACTGTGCCTTTAATATGGGTGTGGATACAATTTGCCTTGTATCTAGACAGATATTATTTATTACATTTTACAGTGTTTTTGTTATACCTGTGATGTAGTACATATTACCTTTGATTAATTAATTAATTTTTAAGTAGGCATATATTTGGGCAATTAGAATTGCAATTCAGGAGATACAGATTCAGACAGAAACCTTTTTCATGTTCCCCAAATATTACTTTTTAGCAAGAGTCTTAATTCTCCACAATTCTGTAATTGCATCTGTTATGTGAGAAACTTGGAACCAGATCTTATGGCAGATACAATTTTTTTTTGTAATTTTATAAGAAGTCTCATTCAGACAGTCATCTCAGAGAACCTGTGATGAACCACATGAAATCAAGTCTGTGATTGACATATCCAGAGACATAACTTCTTGAAGCATTTCTTTGCAAATCATAAACATTATGCCAGTTGGTTCTTAGGTACCAAGTGTTGTATAGATTCTGATAACCTGAGTCAGGTCATGGAAAAGGCCTCTGCCTTCTCTTCACTGTCAAATTAAAAATGCCAAAATGTTTAAAATATATGACCTTGATGCCAGAACCGCCTCAAGTTCTCAGCAGTAGGATTGGTTTAAATCATTTTGTATGTATTCAAAGTACCCTAAATGCCAAAGTCAACCCAAATGATTGGAGAGTGAATCTTGAGTTGACTCAGGATTATTTTTAGCTTTAAAGCTAATGGCTTATGACTGTGTCTATTTGATGGGGCATATGGGGTAATACAGTTCACAGCTTAACTGCAAAAGCAGAACGGATCTTATTTTCAGCAAGGAAATAAATGTACCTGTTCTGCAAAAGGAACTAAAAGTGGCATGTATGGTTAGAATGTATAATTAGAATACCAGTCTTTTATAATGGGAGGAATTTTTTTAACAGTTTCTTCTTTTTTTTTTTAAATGTTTGTTTATTTTTTAGAGAGAGGGAGAGACTGTATGAGTGGCGGGGGGGGGGGGGTGGGCAGACAGAGAGGGAGACACAGAATCTGAAGCAGGCTCAAGGCTCCTAGCTGTCAGCACAGAGCCCAATGTGGAGCTCGAATTCACGAACCATGAGATCATGACCTGAGCCAAAGTCAGACTCTTAACTGACTGAGCCACCCAGGTGTCCTTATAATAGGAGGAATTTTAAGATGATCGTGAAAATCCCTGCTCCCTAGTGCACATGCCTTGTTTAACCCTCTCCTCTTAGGTGGAAGGTTATCACTCCCTATATTATGTTATAGGCCAAAAGGTATTTTGCTGATGTAGTAAGTCCTTAATCACTTGACTTTGAGTTACAATCAAAATGGAGATTATCCTGACTTAGTAAGGTAAGCCTTTAAAAGAAATAAGAAACAGGAGTAGATGGTACTCACAAGTTGGCCCTAAGGAGGCAAACTCCAGTGTTTTGGAGAAGGCCACATGGAGAATGCCTGGAGGCCAGTAGTAGCTTAGAACCTCAGTCCTTCAACCGCAAGGAACTGAGAGAGCAGCCCCGCCGACATCTTGATTTCAACCTTGTGAGGATTCTTTGCAGAGAAGCCAGTTATGCCATTTCTGGACTTCTGACCTCCAGAAGCTGTGAGATGGTAAATTGGTACTGTTTTAAGCCATTAAATATCTGGAAATTTTTTACACCTCAGTAGAAACTAAAACACTGCCTGTATGCCTATTCTCATTTTACCCAGTAAATTATATGGAGGCAGGAAATTTTTGGGGAAATAAATTCAGACTTTCCAGAGTTGAAGTTTAGACATTTCTGATAAACCTAATAAACTGTGCACCAGCAGTTTGTGGCTGAGAGCAGTAGAGGAATGCAAATTATCAGGAAGTACTGAATTACCCATAAGAAAAAAAAATCTTTTTAATGATACATCATTATGGAGCTGGACTTCACAACCATGACTAAAAAGACCAATGAGTATTCAGTCAGTCCCCTCTTCTTGAACCTGTCCTGTACCAACCTGTGCCCACCCTCTTGCTGTCAGGAATTGTTATGCACCCAAGGAAAACTGTTGCCGTAGTAAAATTTGAGGAAACGTGTAACTCTATTTGCACCTCATGCTTCACAGGTATCCCCTAAGAAAGTTGAACTTAAAAGAATGGGTGAGGAGCACCTAGATGGCTCAGTCAGTTGGGTGTCTGACTTCGGCTCAGGTCATGATCTCACATGTCATGAGTTTGAGCCCCGCATCAGGCTCTCTGCTGACAGCTCAGAGCCTGGAGTCTGCTTTGGATTCTGTGTCTCCCTGTCTCTCTCTCTTGCCATCCCTTGCTTTCTCTCTCTCTCTCTCTCTCTCTCTCTCTCTCAAAAATAAATAGACGTTAAAAAAGATAAAAAAAAAAAGAATGGGTAAGTTTCCTTGCTGATATCAGAGAAGAGAGAATGGGGTGGTGGGGGGTAGGGTGGTGAAATGGGCTGAGCAGTGGCTGGAAGCAGAGGGGCAGCACAGTGAGCAGCCATCTGGGACAGGTTTCAAGCCCTTATCTCGTGGTAGTCGCAGCACAGAGTGAGTAGTAATAAGCTGTAGGTCAGGTGGCATTTTTGGCAGAGCCACTGGTATTTACTTGGATCACAGCCACAAACAGCAGCGTCAGCACCAGCCAGAGCCAAGTAGGAACAGCCTCCTGATTTTATCCCTGGGAGCTTGTAGGATACTGCCTGGATAGAGCCAAGAAAAGTTTGCACAGAGCGGGTGGCTTAAAAGAGGGTGAGGTCCAGCCATGTCACCAGTGAAGCCTCTCAAACTATCAAATTTGGGTTTGGGTTGTTACAGTAACATTTGTCACCTGCCATCTTTGCATTGTGGACGCACTTGGATGACCATGCATAGTGAAGATGACTTTTCTTGCCATAGTGAAGATGACTTAAGCCACAGAAAAGGGATCTTAGAACTTGTGTCTTTTCACATCATCCCAAGGTCAGGAGAATCACGGTACTATCACCTTCTTAACCTCCCTTCATGTACCGCGTCAGACTCAGCATACTTCTAAAGGGCTTAAACATTTCTTCATTCATCTTATGTTATTGCATGCTTTCGGGATCTCTTACCATTCTTCTGCCTTTTCTACTTTCCATTTCTTTGGGGAAACTTGATTGCTATCTCTTACGTTGACTTGTCTTCAAGATTTCCATCTTGATACTCCTTTCAGATGGCATAGCTCTTCACGTCTTAACCACCAGGCTGAATGAAACCCATGACTCACGACTTGTTACAGATCCATCTCTTCTAGGAAATCGCTTATCAATAATGCATAGGAGATGGGTTAGATATATTTGTGTCATGATGGTATTTTAGGCCTACTTTCATTTTTTTGCTTTTGTTAAAAGAATCAATTGATGGTTACTTTTGTTTATACCAGAAAGAAACTCTCTCATTGTTTTTATTTCTCTGATCTATGCATTTCTACTTTTGAAAGCCAGGAATTCTGTAGTAATCAATATATGTTCAACCATTCCTTTATTGGTTGATTCTTTCTTATTTTTAAATTATATTTATGTGTGTGTATATATCATGTAGATATACAATGCATACACACATTTTCTCAGTTTTAAAGATGCAGTGGTGTATCATACTGTGGATAATTGTGATTATAACAAAATAAAAGTAATTTTTAGTTCTTTCTAATCTGAGGTTATTTATAGTTTGCCTTTTTTTTTAAGTTTATTTTATTTTGAGAAAGAGAGTGCGAGCTAGGGAGGGGCAGAGAGAGAGAGAGGGAGAGAGAGAGAATCCCTGCACTATCAGTGCAGAGCCTGACATGGGGCTCAAACTCACAAACTACGAGATCATGCATGACCTGAGCCAAAATCAAGAGTCGGATGTTCGTCTGACTGAGGCACCCAGGCGCCCCTGTGTTTCTTTTGAAGGCAAGGAAGAGGCTGCCATTTGTTAAAGAAGGAATAGCAGTTTTGCTTAAATGAGTATCGTCATTGCTCCTGTTTGCTAATGGTTCTTTTATAAATGCTGACATTTCATTATTCACATTGTATAATATCTGGGTAAGCCCCTGTTAGCCTACATGGATGTGACATTGACAGTCGGTAAGAGGTCATGCCCTGGAATCAGATTGCCGGGGTTCAAATTTTGACTCCATCACTTGCTGACAGTAAGAATTTGGGCATAACTCCTCCTTCCCCATCTCTAATTTTCTTCACTTATAAGATAGGAAATGATAATAGAGTAGTTGTGAGAATTAGATGAAGTCATGTGATGTTCTCGGAGCAGTACCTGATGCATATTAAGTGTTGGTAAATATCAGCAAGTATAAATATACACGATCCATATTGGCATGTTTAATGAATTTTACACTTGCCCTCAAGAATATAAACTGCACAGGAAGTAAGAGAGTTTTAGTTTTGTCCATCGTTTACTGCTATGCTGATGTCAGACTGTAAGGGAAGTGCTTCAGATTCTAAGTTTTTTTATCTTCCAGAAGGATTTAATACATTTTGAGAAATTGTCCGATCTTTGTGCTCTGACAGTGGTTCAGAGTACGCTGCACTTTGAGTTTGCAATGCAGACCTTGTGGTTTTGTTTACTTTCAGCAAATGACATACAGAAACCAACAACTCCCTGTGAGATGCCTAAATCCTCAGTGGAACATATGAGGCAGACTGTTGTGATTTCAAACAACTCTGAATGTGAGAATATTTTTCCAGATAATGAACTGAAGCCTGGTTTCTTACAGCTTGCTCCCAGAGTTTCTAAATTCTGTAACCACTTGATACAGGCCTGAGCCTTAAATACATGTGAAGGCTGTTACCAGGTCCCAATCGTCTTCTGTTTTTCAGAGAAAAAATTTCTACTTAATGCTTCAAAAGCCCCTACACTGCACAAGACCCTACTTGATTTTGTCCTATCCTATTTGGAAATGGCAGTATATTGAGGATGTGTTTAAAAATACATTTTTTTTGATGTTTATTTTTGAGAGACAGAGACAATGCATGAGTGGGGGAGGGCAGAGAGAGAGGGAGACACAGAATCCAAAGCAGGCTCCAGGCTCTGAACTGTCAGCCCAGAGCCCAATACAGGGCTTGAATTCATGAACCATATGATGACCTGAGCTGAAATCGGATGCTTAACTGAGCCACCCAGGTGACCTGAGGATCCTTTGGTCTCTCATCTTATAAAATCATATTAGCTAATTGTATTTTATCCAAAAGATTTGGAATAATGCCATCTGTATTCTTTTCAGCATAAAAATAATTTTCAAAAGGTGGGTGTAAAACATTCCAGGTCTTTAGTGCTTGGAAGATTTATACATCATACTTTGAGTTTAATTATGTAAAAGCACAAAATATGCAGACTATAAGATTTGGCCTTCCTTCCCATTACAGTCCTTAGTAAATTCCAAATCTCTGTCTTTTGAGTGGAGCATATTAATAGTTATGTAGGTATGAGGTCCTGAGAAAAGTTTATTTAAAATAAAACTTATTAAGAAATGAGCATTTTAAAAGTAGTTACATGGCTTAATGATATACAAACACTGGTAAGACATTGGTGTACATAACATCTCTATTATATTCAGTTTGTGGGATACACAATTTGGAACACAGGTGAATATAAAATATTAGACATGAAAAAGATTATTCTTAGTAGCTCAAACAAGCGATGAAAAATTGTTGAAAGGGAAATGGTATTATTTAAGAAACTTATGACAACAATGTAAGGAGGTTGTGTCATCTAGACAGTAGTAAAAAGTTATGAATTCAATATCAAGAGTTCTGACTAGGGGCACCTAGGTCACACAGTCATGAGATTGAGCCCTGTGTTGGGCTCTGTGCTGGGTGTGCAAAGTGCTTAAGATTCTTTCTCTTTTCCAGTCCCCCCCACCTCTCTCTCTGTCTCTTTATTTCTCGTGAGCACACTTGCATGTTTTCTCTCTCTCAAAAAAATAAAAAAATAAAAAAGAATCCGTGCTTTTTCCTCATCCTTATGTTGATTTCATTTTGTGAAGTGAAATGACTGGACTTCTGTCCTCCTAGCTTTTCTCCCAATCAAAATCTCTAAAGTTCTAAAGTATATCTCCAGTTAGCTTGGACTTGAGAATTTTCGAGATTAAGCTGACTTTTGTAGGCTATTGAGAATAGCCTCAGAATAGGCATACAGATGTGAGTGGGGAGGTCAGTACTTTTTCCGGTTAAGTCTCCACATGACAGTAGTTTGGTGGTTATTTCTCACACTCAGGGCTGAACAGCTGCGTAAGGGTAGGTGCATTTATCATCCTCATTCTAAGTAGCTAATTATTGGCTAATTTGATTTACTTAGTATTTGAGGGCAGTTATATATAAAATACATACTTTTTTTTTTCTAAAAATACTTAATTTAAATCCTAAGATTTGAGAAGTCTTATTTTTCATTTTCTGTCCTTCAAGGCAGAGCTAACTGTTCCTTTCTTCATGATAAAATGTGGAGTAAGCCTCTCTAGGAGCACACGTCCTATTTGTTTTAATGCTGTGTTTCTCAGATTTTATTATGCATAAAGATTTCAGAGTAAGAAATGCAAGATTAATACAATTTTTAGTATCTAGTACTCCAGAGTATTTCCAGGAATCTCTCTGAGGGGATTCAGAGACACCATAGTTTGGCAAATACTGCTGAGTTGCCTAGATCAAGAAAACAAATTTAGGTTGCACCCTGGCTCAGAATTCCCTGCCTGTGAATTAGGGTATTAAAATAGTGGTACCTGTGCAAATCGCGGCACCTCCAAGAAAGAAGCCAGAGGTCTTCTCACACAACCAGAGCATTTCAGTGACTGGATTTCTAAAAGAATGGTAGCATTTGTATTACTGCCCTTAAGTTAAGTTTGAAAGAAGTATTTTGTTTACTTTGAATTTTGCCCATTAATTTATCCTGATTGTGTAAAATCAAAACTGGGATTAAAACAAAATACTTTAGCGAGCACTTAACCATCACACATTTCTTTTAAATATTGGACAATACTGTTCATGTTTCTAGACAATTCACAAATTTGTAAAAGCATTTATACCTACTGACAGCTTTTATTTTTACCCTTCGCCCCTACAAATTATTGCCTTTGTCAACTTTTGCAAGTGCCTGCTTTTCAAAAACAAACACAAACGGTGTCTAACTGAAGGAGACAGTCATAAAAAGTCCACATGCACAATGGAAATGCAGTATTGGGGATAATAGATCAACTAAATAATTTTATGTTAATGTTTTGAGGTTAAAATAAATTCTTCAGAAATCTCCCTTAGTTCCCCCCCCAAATAAAAGGTCATCGGTTTTTATTTTATTTTTTTTTTTTCATAAAGCCTGTAGTGAGTTTCTTCAAGTAAAATCAATAAGTAATTGTGACAGAATGTCACAGGCCATTATGGATCTCTTTCTAAAATTCCTCTCTAGGCACTTTCTTGTCCACATTCCCTTACTGCCCAATGGGTAGGCAGGTGTCCCATTTGTTCCAGGGCCCCTTGTAGGCCTTTAGGGTTTGAAAGGATTTGGGGATTATTTGTGAAGTAGGGGAAAATAGCTTTAAAAAAGTCAAGGATTTTATTAGCAAAAACATCCCCTTTTTCTATAGTTGAGATGTTCTGATGGCAGTGCAGTAAATACTGAAACCTTTCAGATTTTCAGGTGTGGGGGGATTGAGTTTACAACTAGGATGGTTCTGATTTTGTTTTTCCTGCAAATAAATATATGCAAGATACTGCATTTTTAAAATAACTGTAGAAGTGGTACTAGAAATAATTCAGAAGTCTTCGATTTGCAAACATATACTTACTTTCCTGTGCACTAGTTGGAACATTTAAATTCCATTTAAGTTAATGTACCTACCCATGAAATTGGTTAACCGATTCAACAAAATTAAATTCCTGAGTGGAAATTTTTCCTCACTGGCAGTGCTTTTACCTGAGTGCACACTTGCCTTGCCAATGTGTTCGTATTAAAATTGTACTCAGCTCTGAGCCAACTGACCTTTGGTTTTCTGCTGATGAGGTACTATGCAAATTATGACCTTGATGTGACTTGAAGGGACAGGTTTTGTTCAGCCACTTGGTTCCTGTGTATCTGGCTTAATGCTTGAATTGATTCCTTGATTCGTACATAAAACGAGTATCTTTTTTATTTTAGTTTGTTTTAAAATGATGTCCATCTAACTTATTAACCAAATATTGCAAAAAATGCTCTATAGTATTGAAGAAAAATATTTGTGAAGGTTTTAAATATATTTGCACATATATTATGCCAATCCTTGAAAAGGAAAACATGGAGGAAAACGCTGTTATCTCAAGGAGCTTCTTGGATGTGTACTACTGAGGTGAGCTGAATATTACAGAAGAGCATTTCTAGGACTTGGTTTTGCAGCATTCCTTTCTACATAGTGACTCTTAAGAATTGATTATTAAATTTTTCTCTTGTCTTAGTAGCTAGAATAATTTGTTTTACTTGAATTTGTGAATATTTTATAGACCCTCTGAATTATGTAAAATATCATGTTTCTCTCTCTTGGCAGTTACTATTGAAAATTTTAGAGCCAAAATTGAGATCATTGTGTGGTTCTCTGATATCTGCAGGCCTCCACTGTTACAATGCAATGACTAAATGTTTTTATTTCCTCTTGGGGTACATAATGAGTGGCCCAGAAGATGCACACTCACTTCACATGTTCCTGTGTTTCATAGGTTGTGTAATGTATGTTTTTCAAGTTTTGACATTTTTTAAAAGTTTATTTGTATTTATTTTGAGAGTGAGATAGAGAACGAGTGGGGGAAGGGCAGAGAGGGAGAGAGGGAGACAGAGTCCCAGGCAGGCTCCATGCTGTCAGCGTAGAGCCCTATCCAGGGCTTGAACTCATGAACCAGGAGATCATGACGGGAGTGGAGATCAAGCTGGACACTTAACAGACTGAGCCACTCAGGTGCCCCTTAGTATTTCTGAAGTAAACATGTATCTTACAATGTTTTAGTGTTTGTTTATTTGACACTTCTTTTTTTTTGGATATATAAAGTGTTGTAATCTTAAATGCCGTCTTAGATGTAATGAAATGAAATGTTATAATATTACTACAGTTTAGAGAATACTTATCCATATTGAAAACAGCAGAGTTACTGAAAACTCAAAATGACTAGGTGAATTTAGAATGAATTCCCAGACTACTCTGTGTGTTCAGAAAACTCTAAAACATAGCTCAGTTTATAAAGTAGTTCAAGGTATATAACAAAATTGAGGAGAAGGTACAGAGATTTCCCATACACTCTCTGCTTCAACACATACGCAGCCTCCAGCATTATCATCATCCCCCGCCAGAATGGTACATTTGTTACAGTTGAGCCCACATTGACCCATTCACAATTACCCACTATTGGTGCTGGACATTCTATGGGTTTGAGCAAATGTACAATGAATGGTATGCATCTGTCATCATGGTATCACACAGAGAATTTTTACTGCCCTAAAAATCCTCTCTGTTCCACCTATTATCCTTCCCTCCCCCAAGTCCCAGGAACCATTGATCTCTTTACTGTCTCCATAGTTTTTACCTCTTCCCAAATGCCATACAATTGGAATCATACAGTTGTGGCCTTTTCAGATTGACCTCTTTCACTTAGTTGTATGCATTTAAGGTTCCTCCACATTTTTTACTGGCTCGATAGCTCATTTTCCTTTAGAATTGAGTAATAGCCCCTTGACTGGATGCACCACAGTTTTCCCATTCTTCTACTAAAGGACATCTTGGTTACTTTCAAGTCATGGCAATTATGAATAAAGCTGCTATAAACATCTATGTGCAGGTTTTTGTGTGTGGGCATATGTTTTCAGCTCTTTTGGATAAATACCAAGGAGAGTGATTCCTACATTGTACAGTAAGAGTATGTTTAATTTTGTAAGAAAGCACCAAACTATCTTCCAAAGTGACTGTACCATCTGAATTCCCAACAGCAATGAGGTGCTATTGCTTTCACATCCTCACCAGCATTTGTTGTTGTCAGCGTTATGGGTTTTGTTGCTTTGCTTTGTAAACTGATAGACTGTATTTGGAGCAGTTTTAGATTAAAAAAAAAATTATCAGAAAGTATAGAAGGTCATCATATTGTATATCTTCTCTCTCCCCACCTCCTTCCTGCCCTCACTTTCCCTATAATTAATATTTCACATTAGTGTGGTACATTTATTACAATCATTGAGCCAATATTGATACATTGTTTTCCGTTCATAGATCTTATTTTGGATGTATCTAAAAAGTCATCTCAAAACCCAAGATCACCTAGATTTCCTCCTGCTATTTTCTGGGGGTTTTGCCCTTTTGCATTTTACATTGAGGTCTTTGATCCATTTTGAGTTAGTTTTTGTAAAAGATGAAAAGTCAAAATCTACATTCATCGTTTTGTATGTGGATGTTCAGGTCCTTTAGCACTAGTTGGTGAAAAGGCTATCCTTTCTCCATTAAATTGTCTTTGCTCCTTTGTCAAATTATTTGACAATGTTGGTTAGGGTCTATTTCTGGGCTCTTCTTTCTCCTTCTCCTTTTTGTCTATTCTTTTGCTGATACGATACTGTCTCAAGTACTGTGCTGTATAGTTAGTGTTAATGTTGTGTAGTGACAATCCTCTGACTTTTTTTTTCTCCTTCAGTAGTCTTTTGGCTATTCTAGGTCATTCGCCTTTCATTAAACTTTAGAAACAGTTTTGTTGATATCCATAAAATTAATGTGCAAGATGTTGATTGAGATTGTGTTAAACGTATAAATCAAATTGGGAAAAGTTGACAATGAGTCTCCCTATCCATGAACTTGAACTATCTTTATATTTATTTAGATTTTTTTTTATTTCTTTCATCAGAGTTTTACAATTTTTGTCATACAGATCTTGTGTTTATCTGTTTAGTGTTAATAGAAATGGTGTTGCGTTTTAAATTTCAAATTCTAAATGTTCATTGCTGGTATACAGGGAAGCAACTGGCTCTTGTATATTAGCCTATATCCTGTAATTTTGTTACAATCACCTAGTTCCAAGAGTTTTTTATTTTTTTTTATTGATTCTTTGGAAATTTTCTACATAGACCATCTATTAAAAAAAGTTTTATTTCTTTCTCTCCAATTAGTATACCTTTTATTTCCTTTTCTTGTCTTAATCGTATTAGGTAAGACATCCAATACAGTATTGAATAGAAATGCCGAATGGTGGCATTCTTGCCTTATTTCTAATCTTAGTGGAAAAGCATCGAGTTTTCCACCAGTCAGTTGATACTTGTTGTAAGTTTTGGGTAAGTGTCTTTATCAAGTTGAGGAAGTTCCCCTCTATTTATAGTTTATTGAAAGTTTTTATCATAAATGGGTTTCAGATTTTATAAAATTATTTTTCTGTATCCATAGAATCATATGTTTTTCTCTTATTTTGTTTGCTGATGTGATGGACTACATTCCTTGATTTTGAATATTGAGCAAGTCTGGCATACCTGGAATAAACTCTACTTGGTCATGGTGTATACTTCTTTTAATTCTTTGTTGGATTTCATTAGCTAATATTTTGTTGAGAGTATGTTTGTTTTTCAAATTTCCTTGCATTATTTGTTATTTTTTACTTCAGGCGTATGAAATTACATTTATAGGGACACATTTAAAGAGCTGTCTCTAGAGAGTTATCTCACACAATTAAGCAATTATTTCAAATGAATTGTGTAGAGAAACATATCTGTAAAATCAAGGTTTGGCTTTGCTTTTTGTTTGACCTATATTCCTTATTAATTTTATAACTGCATTTTACTTTTCAAAGTGGTATTTCATATATAAAATATAATGTCATTTCACAACAAAATAGTATTTTTAAAAAGAGAACACTGTGTTTTTTTTTCCTACTGTTTTAATACTGATACCTGAGAGTGTAATATAAATATGTGCATGTACTTCAGTCTACAAATTACAAAGAGTTATAAGGAGAAAGAAAGATATAATGTAGAATCATTTCTTTTAAAGTTTTCTTTATTTTTTTGTTTGTTTATTTTGAGAGAGAGAAAGAGATTTCTAGCAGGGAAGGGGCAGAGAGAGAGGGAGAGAAAGAGACTCCCAAACTCCAAGCACTGTAAGTGTGGAGCCTCGTGAGGGTTCGAACCCATGAACTGTGAGATGATGACCTGAGGTGAAATCAAGAGTCAGATGCTCAACTGACTGAGCCACCCAGGCGCCCCAAATGTAGAACCATCTTTTGTTGAAACACAACTTTCCATCTAGAAATGACGCTAACCGGTTGAAATTATGCTGGCACATGGTGAAACTGCACACACACATACTCCGAGACATGCGAGCCTTGTGCATCAGTATACAACAAAGGTAAAATAATGCACACCACTGAATATCAGACTTCTGGGTTCCCTTTCCTAGCTTCCTTTAACTGTGAAAACACAATAGTCTGTTTCTTCCACCTTTCTACATCGATCTCTGTACCTACCAGTCTTTATAAGTATTTGTTTTCCTCCTGTTTTTCAACACACTGGTAGCTATGGCCATGACTAATAGGCTTAATAAGTGAAGGACATATTATGAGCAAATTAAATCTGCTGTTTTCTTTTTTTATACTATACACACACAACACACACACACACACACACACACACACAGACACACACATTTTTTAAGAACAGTTGTGTGTTTACTGCAAAATTGAGTTCCCACACATGCAAGCCTTCCCCAGTGTCACCATCCTGCACCAATGTGGTACATCTGTTAAAATCCATGGGCCTACACTGACACATCATTATCACCCAAAGTCCATAGTTTACATTAGGGTTCACTCTTAATATTGTATATGCCATGTATCTCCCATTGTAGATCATACAGAATAGTTGCACTGCCTAAAATTTCTCTGTGCTCCACCTGTTCATCCCTCCCTTCTCCCAACCCACTGGAGACCAGTGATCTTTTTACTGTCTCTGTATTTTTGTCTTTTCTAGAATGTCATATATTTGGGATCATACACTTATGTAGCCTTTGCAGATTGATTTCTTTCAACAATATGAAATTTAAGGATCACTAATATGAATTTAAGGGGTGCCTGCGTGGCTCAGTTGGTTAAGCTTCCGACTTCAGCTCAGTACAAACGTAGCTGTCAGTTATTCTCGTGGTTCATGGGTTCAAGCCCTGCGTCAGGCTCTGTGCTGACAGCTCAGAGCCTGGAGCATGCTTCGGATTCTGTATCTCCCTCTCTTTCTGCCCCTCCCCCCACTCGCACTCTGTCTCTCTCTCAAAAAAATACATATATAAATAAATAAATAAATAAACGAAACATTAAAAATATGAATTAAAATTTCCTCCATGTCTTTCCATAGCTTGATAGCTCATTTCTTTTTAGTGCTGGATAATATTCCATTGTCTGTATGTGCCATAATTTATACATTTGCCTACTACATAACATCTTGATTGCTTCCAAGTTTTGGCAGTTATGAATAAAAGGTCCATGTGCAGGGTTTGTGTGCACAAAAGTCTTCAAATTATTGGGTAAATACCAAATAGCTCAGTTGCCAGCTTGTATGTTAAAAATATATTTAGTTTTGTCATAAATTGCCAAACTGACTTTCAGAATGTCTGTATCATTTTGTGTTCCTATCACTGTAACTGAACCAACATGAGTTCATTCCTTGGTGAGTCAGAAACCATACCGGGTTGAGTAGTCACACAAAGAAAACTTCATTTGAAGCACATAAGGAGATCACATGGAGTGGCGTCTGAAGCTGTGGCTCCTCAAGGAAGGGTGGATGGGTTCCTTTCACTTAGGGTTAGGATGAATACGTAGGTAGAAAAGCCTTGTCATCATGCATGGAGGTGGGCCTAAGGCTGTGCATGCACCTTACAGAAAGATTCCTAGATACAAACTGTATGTTATGTAAATGAGGCTTGTCCTCCTCCTTGCGGGAAGATTTTAGTATTATAATGAGGTAAACGTAGTTGTCAGTCATTCCGAAGGTCACGCCGTCATCCACCTGCGCAGGTGCGAGTCAGGGGTTAAGCTCAAACTGGCTGGGTGGTCTGGGCTGGCTGGAGGTCTTGTCATAGCAGTCATTGTCACTTGAAGGGTGGCTTTGCTTTCCATTTGCCTGACTTAAGAGATAAGCTGGAAAGAGCTTAAGGAAAAATATGGAACAAGGGTGGGTCAGTACAAGCAGGTGGGCAGTAAAGGTGAGGTCTTGGGGTCTAGCTGGTGACTTCAGTAATGAGATTTCCACATCTTTACCAGAAATTGATGGTGTCAGCGTTCTCAATTTTGCCTATTATAATAGATGTCTAGTGGTATCTCACTGTTGCTTTAATTTGCATTTCCCTAATGACATATGATGTGGAGCTTCTTTTGAAATGCTTTCTTGCCATCTGTAGATCTTCTTTAGTGAGGTGTCTGTTACAGTCTCTGGTCCATTCTTTAAATGAGTTGTTGGTTTTTTTTTTTTCTTTTTTTTTTTTTAATTTAAATTTTAGTTAACATACAGCGCAGTATTGGTTTCAGGAGTAGAATTCAGTGATTCACCACTTACATACAACAACCAGTGCTCATCACAAGTGCACTCTGTAGTACCCATCTCTCATCTAGCCCAGCTCCCACCCACATCCCTCCATCAACTTCAGTTTGTTCTTTATCATTAAGAGTTTCTTGTGGTTTGTTTCCCTTCCTTTCCCCCGTCTTCCCCTGTGTTCATCTGTTTTGTTTCTTAAATTCCACATATGAGTGAAATCATATCATATATGTCTTTCTCTGATGACTTACTTTCCTTGGCATAATACATTCTAGCTCTTTCACACTGTTGCCAATGACAAGATTTGAGTAATATTCCATTGTGTGTGTGTGTGTGTGTGTGTGTGTGTGTGTGTGTGTTTATTTATTTATCATGTCTTTATCCATTCTTTATTCATTCATCAGTAAATGGACATTTGGGCTCCCTCCATAGTTTGGCTATTGTTGATGATGCTGCTGTAAACATTGGGGTGCATGTACCCCTTCAAATCTGTGTTTTTCTATCCTGTGGGTAAATACCTAATAGTGCAGTTGCTGGATCATAGGGTAGTTCTATTTTTAGTTTTTGGAGGAGCCTCCATACTGTTTTCCAGAGTGGCTACAATAATTTGCATTCCCACCAACAGTGCAAGAGGGTCCCCTCTTTTCCACATCCTCGCCAACACCTTGCCAACATATTTCTTATGTTGTTAATTTTAGCTATTCTCACAAGTATGAGGTGATAAATTGAGAGTAAGTTTAAATCACTGCCTCGCATTATCCTAGAAGAGAAATTTTAATTTGGGAGTGTATAAACGAGTTAAGGTCAAGTAATAAAAGTAAACTGTGTTTAAAGCCAAGAAATGATAATAATAAACAGATCAGTAGTATCATTAATAATAATAATGACTTAATTTGGTGAGTGTTTCTTTTCTTTCCTTTTCTTTCTTTCTTTCTTTCTTTCTTTCTTTCTTTCTTTCTTTCTTTCTTTCTTTCTGACAGGCATTATTGTGAGTCGTTTAAATATCTTTAGTCTTTAGGGGCACCTGTGTGGCTCAGTCGGTTAAGTGTCCAACTTTGGCTCAGGTCACGATCTCACAGTTAATGAGTTCAAGCCCCACGTCGGGGTCTTTGCTGACAGCTCAGAGCCTGGAGCCTGTTTCGGATCCTGTGTTTCCCCCCCACCTCTCTCTCTCAAAAATGAATAAACATTTAAAAAATTAAAGTTTTTTTAATTAAAAAATAAATAAGTGTTTTTAGTCTTTAAAAATGAACTATTAGTTTTCTCTTGTGTTGATCATCATTTACGTTGAGTTAAGGTTGTACCGTCAAGTTAAATAACATTTCTGGGAACCAGGTTTTAGATACTGATTATCTCATTCCAGAACTCAATCCCTCAATTACTACATAATACTCATTTTTGTAATTCTGTGTCATAGTCTGAGAAGAACAGCAGACTAAGGCCTGGATTTTGGGAAAGAGCTTTATATGGGTTATCAAGGGGAAGATTATATGAAAAAAAAATAACCTTAGGATTGGAGGAAAAATAGGAGAGAATGGGGACCAGAATTTTTGTACCATCTATTAGCACTAAGCTGAGGACACTTCAGTTAATCTTATCATATTATATTCATGAAATATAAGATTTCTTGCCTTATATTATCATGCCTTTGTATCATGTTCTGTGAGGTTATTAGATTTATCTTTTATACATTAAAGCTTCCAATATTTATGTCATCACTGCCAGATTTCATCAAAATGTTAGTGACAGAACAAGCTGGAAGGTTCTTATTTTCTTCCTTTTCCTTAAGAAGTGAACTTGATGACTCCAAAAGAAATTAAGATAGTGAGAAATCAACAGCAGGTGGCTAAGTCAGCTTCATCAAAATAAAAAGGGTGCATGATTGTCCTTTGGGAGGACAGTCAACCATGACTTAGCCACCTGTTCTAAAGGCTTCCATATGCAGAATAGTTAACTTTCTCACATTTTTAAAAGTAAGAGGTAAGAAATGTGTCATCTTTAAAACATAGCTAAAGCCCTGTTAAATAGTCAAATAAGTGGATCATAGTCCCCTCAGAATGGTTTTCTCAGCTGCCATTTGGAAAAGCAGAAAGGAGTATGATATTTTGCAACACTGTGCTCTTTAAACCATGAGTAGGGTGAGAATAAAGAGCCTGGAGACTGTAAAAGCTGTAATAAATAAAGGAGACAGTAAGAATCTCAGAATGTTTCACAAGCTCACCATTATACCTATAAGGGATTCTGCCACTGTGTTGCTTAGGTGTCTTCTTTGGGAAATACTGCTTTGTTTTTAAAGAATATCAGATAAACTTGCCAGATTGCCTCCAGTATGGGTGGGAGGTGGAGGGGGAAAAAAAAATATTTTAACTGCCTGATATCCCTAGGAGTGGTTTGGTTTCTGGCTGCCCTGGGGTGTGGATCCAAACCCCCATCTACCCTAGAGAGTAGTCAGTTTTGCTTCAATGGAGAAGATCCTTAAAAAATTACCTGATTCAAGGGTGGTTTCCTCTTCTTTTTCTGGGTAGAAGAGTAACCCAGTCTCAGACCTCTGTATTGATTTGGCTTTCTAGGTATTCTCCACACTATAGAACAACACCTCAAGTACACCAGCAACATGTTTATTAAAGGAGGAGCTATATACCATGCTTTTTTGAGAGCTATGGACATAGAACAAATAAAATGTTGTAACCATGTTAAAATCCTGTAATAATCTAAAATTTAGATTCTAGATAAAGGTGAGGAGTCAAGACAGATGTATGTAAGACATCAAAGTAATAAGGCATTAATGCAATTAAGTCTTAATATATGTGGTTTCGATTATTCAAAGTTCAGAGAAGAAAGACATCAGTGCATGTTGGAGTGGTGGGAGAAAACCCTCTGGAATACGTTTAGACATTGGGCCTGCTCCTCACATGAAATATCTGTTGCTTACATTCCTGTGATTATCTAAGACTACTTAATTTGCTTCCTTGCCTATCTTCTCTGGGGGTATGTTTTTCGACGTGTTTGTCTGTGTCTGTGTGTCTTTTGGGGTAGTTGATGCAAGTCAGAGAAGTGTGGGTGCACAACATGGATCTGCCAGTTACATAGGACTTGAGAAAATTATTTAAATTCTCATTTTTTCCTCATGTTTTTAAAGAGTGAAATTATTTCTTCAGAGGATATTTGTGGATTAGATAGGATCGTGTTTAAGCATTTAACACAGCACTGAGAAGATTGTAAGCCATCAATGAATGGAAATTGCTAGTACTTGTGCTAAAAAGTGCGGGATTGCAGTTGTTTATATATAGTGAATTCTTTTATAGTGGTCTCTGTTGTCGTTAATAGGAAAACCAAGGGAAATGGATTTTGAATTCAATAAGCAAGTAAAATTGACTGTGGTAATGTAAAATATTCCCAGCATCTTCAAAATCAGCAAATATTCACTGGATAATATAAGAGATGATGGAACTCATTTTTAATATCTTAATTCCTAATGATATATCTGGCCTCAAGTGAGAACTGTATATATGCTCTTTTGAAAATTTAATCATGTATGTTTTCTGATATTACCAAATGTTATACCTGTACCTATAAAGATATACTTATTTGTAGGTAGATCATAGCAGATCATAGTCTCTTTGATGTTCAAAAATATGATCACAGAAAGGCAAATGACTCCTTGTCATTCCTTCCAAAGAGGTGGCACTGTTATCTGGCAGGAAAGTAAACGAATGTGATTTATGCAATAGGAAATCTTCCCTGTCATGCTTTTCTGTATTTGTTACCTAGAGTTTGAGCCATTTCCTGTTTGTGCTTTTGCTTTATATTCATAGTGAAGTTTTAGTAACTCCCGAGATGAGAAAGTACAGGTTAGCTGTAGCATTTAAAAATAACTAGCTGTTTCTATTTCTTCAATGTTACTTGGACAGCTTTGTTGTCTCATATTGATTTTCTTCTTATTTTTAAAATAATTGCTTCCGAGCCAAAACCAACTGTCCTCTTGTTGCATATTTGTAAACATGTTTAGGCACAGAGTGTAAGAAATGCCAAAGGTAGCCACAGCTCTCATGTTTAAAAATTGATTTCTCAGTCATGGAATTATAAGCACACATTTATGTTTTGGGCCTTGGATATAAACAAAGTTTTCTTCCTTTCAGATAAGGCATCATTTTTTAGCCAGAATTAATAATCATGAAATAAGAATTTAGAAACATGCATATGAGTGTTCATACTCTGTGATTTATATTTCACATCTAGACAACTTTAATACTAAAATTTGAAACCACAGAAAAATCTAATGCAGGAATTTAAAAAAGTCATTTAGGTGAATAATATTTATGAAAAGCTTTCAGGTTCTCCTTCTGAAAAAAGTTTTGGAGAACTAGAATAATTATCCTAGGAAGATAGTGTTTCTTATTTTAAACTTAGCATTTCTTTCTTTTTTTTTTTTTTTTTTTTGTAATGTTTCTTAATGTTTATTTTTGAAGGAGAGAGAGAGAGAGAGAGAGAGAGAGAGAGAGAGAGCGCGACCAGGGGAGGGGCAGAGAGAGGGAGAAACAGAATCTGAATCAGGCCTCAGGCTCTGAGCTGTCAGCACAAAGCTGGACGTGGGGCTTGAACCCATGAGCTGTGAGATCATGACCTGAGCTGAAGTCAGATGCTTAACCAGCTGAGCCACCCAGGAGCCCCTTGAACCTATTATGAAATTAGCATTTCTTGAACCTATTTATGAAATCTAAAGCAACATGGCAAATATATGTAGTAGAGAAGAAACATGAGATACATGTCTGTATTAATGCTAGGAGTTTAATGTGGGAAAATATTAAGGGAAAAGTACAGTTAGAAATTTAGAAATTCAAATAGGCAATTTTATGGTCTGAATTGTGGCCCTCCTCAAATTTATAGACTGAAATCCAAACTCCCAGTTCTCCAGAATGTCTCTGTAGTAGGAGGTAAGATGTGGTCATTAGGATGGACTTACCCCAAATAACTGATGTTTTTATGAAAAGGGTTTAGGACAGAAACAATACAAGCTGAGGGCAGAAGGTAGTCCTCTGTAAGCAAAGGAAAGAAGCCTCAGAAGAAACCAAACCAACCATCATGCTCATCTTGAAATTCTCGACTCTATAATTGTGATAAAATAAATTCCTGTTGTTTAAGCCGCTAGCCTATGGTATGTTGTTTTGGCATCTCTGGAAAACTAAGACACACCAGTATTTAAGTGTCATAATAATGATATTTTGGTCCTTAGAATCCCCACTTGGTGGTATTCCTCCTGGAAAAGGTCTACCTCTTTGGGATATTGGACACTTGCTATAAACCCTAGGTTCCATGACTGAGTTAACGTATCTCTCAGAGATCATTATCTTTCCAGAATTCTAGGAAATTCATTGCCTATAGGTTAGGCAGAAAGAAAAAAATAAATCAATAATAATTGATTGAATATTTCTATATTAGACAATTTGGATGATATAAAGATAGGATTATTGATATACCAAATGAGCTTACTAACCAGTAGTGGTGATAAGCTCTAAATGCAAATAGCTGTAATATGAGCCAAAACATGCTCAGTGCCATAAGAAAGACCAATGTAGGTACAGAAAGTTCTGAAGAGAAAAAAACTCAGTCATTTGTATTTTATATTCCAGAGGACAATTTAAAGAAATCTCTGTGGAGAAGTGGGCATTTTAGCTGGATCATAAAGAATGTATAGTGTTTTTAACAGAGAATTTTCAAGAGCAGATTACCTTTTATACATTAGTAATGCTCAGGCAAAAGTAATTCCTGGGAGAAACCAATCTCACTTTTCTCTCCATCCCTAATTTAACAACATAACCTTGTTTCTGTTTTTTTCCTTTTCTCAAGTACTTATCTTTTCTCTACAAAAGGATATAGGTTGGACTTGGGAAGAAAGGAGACACTGTGACAATTTAGCACCTAAGAGCTGTTGTACTGGTATATTAGCTCAACAGGGGGCTAAATGATGCCATTAAAATGGAATTGCATCAGGCATACTCATGCTTCACAATAATCAGTTCATAATCATATTAAATGACTGCTTTGCTATTAGATTTTTAAAGCTGCCATCAGTTTATAAGAAACATTGAATAATAGGAATATACAGTGCTTTTCCAAATATTTTTGCTATCCATTGTAGTTAGGAAGATTGCTTTTGTAGCATCATTGTTGTTTTTAGCACAAGCCATGTTAAATGACAAAAGAAACATCTTCCACAACTTTGACTTCCAATAAGCCAAATAATGTCCTTTCTACCAAGTGCACTCCCACCATATGTAGGCAAGAAATTATACTTCACACAATATTATGAAGATTGTTAGACTTTGAATTAATACATACATGTGACCATTTCTTGTTCTTTTTATACATGTGTTATGTGCAATTTAGCATTCTGAATTATCAATCAGTAAAAGAGTTACTTACTTCTCCTGTTTTGTAGAGACTAATCCTAACTTTTTTTCCCCAGTATACAATATTAAGCAAAGTATTATGTATAGTAGGCTTATGCAGTACTATGTAAAAACAGCTTGGGGATTTTTATAATTTTGATGGTAAAACACACAGTTGTAATTTAGTTTTGCTTAATATTTTTTGTTTAATTTCCACAAAACAACCAGTTAACGCTTTACTGATCATCTGCTCTATGGAAGGTGCTAGCTATTCAACCACTCGGATCTCGAGTTCGTAGTTACCACAATCCCTTCAATTTGAAATAATTTATTATTTTACTCAAAATTCTTCCACTTGAATGTTTTAGGGATACTCAGGATACAAAGATAAAAGGTGGAAAAAAAACAATAATGGAGTTTATTTAAGCCTATTTTCTGTGCTTCCTGTGAAGAAAGCAAGATTCCACTTTCAATTCTGGAATTAAAAATAAAATCATTAACTAAAAATGGATATGTACGCATCGAGCATTTGCAGCTGGTTTTGCTCAGACAGTCTTGTCCACCCTAGTCACATCAGAAGTTTTTGGGGCTCCATAGATGCAGAAAGCCTGGTCTATGGGATGTAAATGAAAATCGAGGGCAATTCAAATGATGCATCAAAGAGAAACAAACACCACTTCTGTTCTCTGTTAATTTACCACTTTCACACTTATGTAAGAAATTGCCATATGACTTTTAAATGTAATCTCTTGGCAGTTTTTATGCTTTTTTGGCATGTAAGAAGGTACACATAATCAAATATCCAACACATTTTTCCCTTTAACAATTTTGAAATACCTTCATTTCAAACCATTTTATTTACTCTGTGTCCCAATATGCTCCCACATGGAAGAAACAAAACTCAGTCAGTTACAGTTCTATATTCAAGGAGTTTATATATGCTGAAGGTCAAAGGAAATCACATTCACATATATTCTTTTTTATTTCTTGACTACTTTTAGTGTCTTAAGGCTTTTTCCAGAACATCAGCATCATTAATTTCTTTTTAAAAATTATTTTCAACATCATTAATTTATTTTTTTTATTTTTAATGTATATTTATTTTGAGAGAAAGAGTGTGTGTGAGTGGGGGAGGAGCTGAGAAAGAGAGAAGGAGAATCCAAGCAGTTTACGCACTGTCAGAGCAGAGCCCTACACAGGGCTCGAACTCAAGAAACCATGTGATCATGACCTGAGCCAAGATCGGGATTCTGATGCTTAACCAACTCAGCCACTGAGGCGCCCCATTCAGTATCATTAATTTTAAAGCAGTGGTTGTTATTGGAGGGAGGTTTTTGTCCTCCAGAGGTTATTTGATAGTTTCTGGAGACACTTTTGGTTGTCATAACTGGGAAAAGGATGCTACTGGCATTTAGTGGGTTGAGGTCAGGGATCCTGCTAAACATTCTACAGTGCACAGAACAGTCCCTGTACAACAGATTATCCAGGCCTAAATGCCACTAGTATCCTGTTTATCTGCTTTAAAGAAAGAAGTAATTTGAAAGGATGGAGCATGGCAGAGAAAGGCAGTTACTGTCATCATTTCTGCTTTGGGTGCTCTGTCATCTGTTCAACAAGTCATTTCCTTACCCTCTTTTAGTTTCCTTGTTTATGAAGTGAATAGATTAGATCATCTGCCAAGAGCCCAAGTTTATAAATAGTGTAAAATTCACTTATACTTCCCTAAGTTTTCGAGAAGGGAAGACCTGGGATATTATTTTAAGAGATCACTTAATTATTCAAGTTGTAGTCATTTTGAATTTATAGGCTTGGAGAAACACCCAATACATATTTATCAAAGCAGAGATACAAATGTGACTCATGTCAGTCATTTCTGTACGCTAGCCGTGAACTATCTGAAAAAGACATCAAGGAAACAATCTCACAGTAACAGCAAAATGAATAAAATACTTAGGAAAAAATTAAACCAAGGAGTTGAAAGATCTGTATGCTTAAAAACTATAAAACATTGGTGAGTGAAAGAAGACAGAAATGGGAAGGTGTCTTGTGTTCAGGGATTAGAAGTACTAATGTTGTTAACATGTTCATTCTACCCAAAGCAGTCTACAGGTACAATGCAATCTCTATCAAGATCCCAATGGTATTTTTTACAGAAATAGAAAGAAACAGTCCTAAAATTTGTATGAAACTGCAAAAGACCCCAAATAGCAGTCTTGAGTAAGCTGCACATGGAAGCATCACAGTTCCTGACTTCAAAGTATATTACATAGCTATAGTAATAAAAACATTAGTACTGGCATAAAAACAGACACATAAAGGAATGGAACAGAGAATAGAGAGCCTAGAAATAAACCCATGCATATATGGTCAACTAACTTTTGACAGAAGCACCAGGAATATACTGTGGCAGAAGGGTAGTCTCCTCAATAAGTGATGCTGGGAAAACTGGACTGCCACATGCAAAAGAATGTTATTGGACCCTTATATTAAACCATATATAAATGTCAACTCAAAATGGATTTAAGACTTAAGTATAAGGCCTAAAGCCTTGGAGTTGACACCAAAAGCACAGGGAACAAACGCAAAATAAACAAGTGGAACTTCATCAAACTAAAGCATTTCTGTACAGTAAAGGGGACCATCAGCAACACAGCAGAGGGAAGCATCAGCAAAGGGAAAAGGCAATGGATGGAATAGGAGAAAAGATTTGCAAGTCATTTATCTGAGAAAGGGTTAATTTCCAAAACACATAAGGAACTTACACAGTTCAACAGCAAAAAAACAAATAGCCCGATTAAAAAATGGGCAAAGGATCTGAATAGACATTTATCCAAAGAAGACATACAATGACCAACAGGTGTAAGAAAAGATGATTATCATCATGAATGACCAGGGAAATGAAAATCAGAACTATAAAGAGACACCTCACACCTGTTTGGATGCTAATATCAAAAATCAAAAGATAACAAGTATTGGTGAGGATGTAGAGAAAGGGGAACCCTTGGACACTATTGGTAGGAATGTAAGTTGGTACAGTCATTTGGGAAAACTATATGGAAGTTCCTCAAAAAAATAAAATAGAACTACCATTTGATCTAGCAAATGGTACATGTCCAAAGAAAATGAAATCAGTATCTCCAAGAGATAATCTGCACTCCCATGTTCATTGCAACATGATTCACAGCAGCTAAGATAAGGAAACAACCTTATCCATACATAGATGAATAGGTAAAGAAAATGTGGTGTATATAAACAGAATGGGTTCAACCTTAAAAAAGAAGGAAATCTTGCTATTTGCAGCAACATGGATGAGCCTAGAGGACACAGTGGTTAAGAGAAATAAGCTGGACACAGAAAGACAAATATTGCATGATCCCGATTATATGTGGAATCTTAAAAAAAAGAAAAAGTGAATTCATAGTAATAAAAAGTAGAGTAGTAGTCACCGCAGGCTAGGGGATGGGAGAAAATGTCAGATATTGATCAAACCGTACAAATTTTCAGTAATAGGATTAGTGAGTTCTGGAGACCTAATGTATAGCTTGGTGACTATAGTTAATAATAATGTATACTTAAATTTGCTAGAAGAGTAGATCTCAGTGTTCTTACCATGAAAAAAAGAAGAGCAATTTTTTGATGTGATGGCTGTGTTAGTTTGATTGTATTAATAATTTCACAATGTCTACATATATGGAAACATCACATTGTACCCTTTAATACAAACAATTTTTGTCAAGAATAATAATGAATACTGTGATTCACATGATGTATTTTATCAGCATGCAAGAGTAGAAAGAAGCTTGAAAATACAGGAGTTAGTATTCATGCTTTCTGTTTGAAATAAATGCAGTCATATGCTCTATTAATTTTTGAAATAGTGTCACTAACCTTGTCTAAATTCCTCTCAAAAGAAAGCTAGTGCATCTTCAAGAACAAACAGATGTTTTGATAAAGCTTCCAATTCAAATTCATCTGTAGCACCATAGAATGTGGCAGTGTTCGTGCTGTAAAATGAATTTGACTTTAATAATTAAAAATCTGAGTTCCAGCAGAAGATGGAACTTTTTTTTTTTTTTGTCTTTTCTGTCTCTATTAAACAAACACATTTTTGGAAGCCCTTACTGGTACTCATATGTTGTTATTTGGAGATGCATCCTGATCCAATCTGGTGGTATGTCATGATAAACGTAGACCAAAACCCGTAGTATTTTTGTATTGTTAGAAGATGTAATTGTAAGGGGGTGCCTGGGTAGCTCAGTCAATTAAGTGTCCAGCTTTGGCTCAGGTCATGATCTCATGGCTCATGAGTTTGAGCCCTACATCAGTCTGTGTACTGACAGCTTGAAGCCTGGAGCCTGCTTCGGATTCTGTGTCTTCCTCTCTCTCTGCCCTCCCCTGTTCACGCTGTCTCTTTCTCTCTCTGAAAAATAAACATTAAAAAAAACTGGGGGGGCGCCGGGGTGGCTCAGTCGGTTAAGCATCCGACTTAGGCTCAGGTCATGATCTCGCGGTCGGTTAGTTCGAGCCCCGTGTCAGGCTCTGTGCTGACAGCTCAGAGCCTGGAGCCTGTTTCAGATTCTGTGTCTCCCTCTTTCTCTGACCCTCTCCCATTCATGCTGTCTCTCCCTGTCTCAAAAATAAATAAAACGTTAAAAAAAATTAAAATTTTTAATGTAATTGTAAGAATTGAAGTTGAAACTGTTTTCAGAAAGTAGAATTTAATATTGTCATAACATTCTTGAATGATAGGATGGACACTTGATTAAATATTATATTGGAGCTTCATGCCTTTGGCTGCCCCATTTTTATGTTTTATACTTCTAGAATGACTTGTATTATAGGTTAAGATTTTCTAGGGCAATGGGAGTAGAAATAAAATGATGCTGTTTGTAGATTTTTTTTCTTTTTAAGATTTGAATTGTAGAAGTTGGTCATTTAGTTGTGATTTTTGGATTTTTTTAGCCATGTGTTCTTTTCCTATTAAAACAAATAACTGGAAGTTAAGCTGATGCATTAATATGGAAGCGTTTTTAATACACCATACTAAAATATAGACTTTGCTGCTCTGATAATATAAGCCATTTTAAAGTGTAGCCTTTAACAGCCTGTGGAGTATTGGCTGGAGGTGAAACAGCAGGACTTTTTTAGTTACTTTGAAGCAAGAAACTGCAGGCTTACTTCACATATACACTTATTATGTGATATTTCTGTGTCTTCCTTTTTTTTGACATAAAATTTATACAGACCTCATACCCACCTAGGTCATTCGTGTTTTTGAAAGATGCTTTATTTTTTTTTTCTTTTATCCTTTAAGGTACCTTGAACATCAGGGTTTTTGTGGTTTTGATATATTTCTGAACATCATGATACTTGTGATTTTGATATATTTTTCAAAGCAACAGTGATAAAATTATCAGTTATAATTTTTAAGGAAAAAATAATCATTGTGTTTGTCATCATATTTGTCATTAAAAGCTCTGACGTTTCAGAGAAGTTAAGTTTCCTAGTTAAAAGATATTCTCAGTCCAAAAACCACTCAGAATTGTCCTTTCAAGTAAATGTTAAGAGTTGTAAGTATGCAGGAGAAACGAGAATTCATGGTAAATAAATATGCTACTCCATTTATTACGTGATTGGCGCTGCATTGTAGATTTCTGCGTCTGTAGATACATGCTAGAAACATAGAAGGAAGCAAAGTATAGCTTATAATGAATGATTGGCTCTCTTCATGGACATCAAATTATTCAAATAAATTATATTTCAGGGATAAGTTTAATAATTACCGCTGAAAGAATATAATTTTGGAATAAGAATTTACTGTGTCAATAAATTGCCAAATTGGCTAGTAGTTTACTTGTGTATGCATTTCTGCCTCTTCTTCCTGGAAGTTAGTAGAATGCAAAGAAAACCACAGAACTAATGATGTGAGTTATATCTGTTAAAGAGAAAGAAGACTATTAATGTTGTAGAGGCTAAAAAACTGTTGAAAAGGAAATTATCAATAAGAAAACAATCATGTTATTATTCATTTTGTAATTACTTCGGTTTTGGTATATCACAGATCTTTTCATGTGTGCTATCAAGGTCTTATTTCTATTACTGCCACCTGATCCAACACCTAGACGCGTACACACACACACACACATACACACACACACACACACGCACACACACACAATGTTAAATGCTTACTCTATGTTTTAGGCTCTGCTAAGCGTTTCCTAATGGCCTAAGGTGAAAGTAACTTCTCTCTCGGTATGCACATAATTTTCTCCCATATAATGCAACTGCTTGCAATTCTGGTAAAACAAAAACCAAAAAACTTCCAGTTGGTAAAAGATGTGGAACTCAAGCTTTTTAAAAACAAAGCTCCTAGACTTCCACTTCTGGCAAATCGAGTTCTGAGGGTTTGTAACTCAGTGCAACTGGTGAAAATTATGAAAAACAAACATTTAAAGTTTCTGGAAATGGCCTTACAGACATTCAGCGAATAATGAAGCATTGTTTTAGAAATCTTAATCATGATATGAGCTGAAAGAGTCTGTGGTATTTGAACCAAGACCCTCCTCCTTCGTCCCCTCTCCATACCCAAAGAGATGGAAATTCTCCTGGGTACTGGTACTCTAGCCAAGCTGACATGAGGTTGCTCCTTGGTGAGTTCTAGATAGGACCTATACCACCAGGTTGAGTTGTCAGGCAAAGGAAACTCCATGTGCAGCAAATGAGGAGCTCACTGGAAATAACTTCTGAAGTTGTGACTCCTGAGCAAGGGTGAACGGGTTCCTTTTATTTGGAGTTAGGATGAATATTTAGATAGGGGAGCCTTGCCATCTTTTGTAGACTGGGCATAATGTGTCACATGGAGCCCTAAGGAAACATGCCTATAGGCACATTTATGTTATGTTAATGAGGCTTGTGCTTCAACTTGGGCAGAGAATTTAGCATTATAATGAGATAAGGTCACTGTCGGTCACTCCATGGTCCCTCTGTGCAGGTGAGAGTTGGTGGTTAAGCTCAAACTGGTCTGGGGTGGTCTGTGTCTCTGGAGCTCTTCATCAGGGCAGTTGCTATTACTTGAGGGGTAGTTGTGGTTTCCGTCTCAGATGTTCTCCCTATGGGGTCTTTGCCTGAGTTAAGAGACAAATTAGAAAGAAGGCTTTAAAGAAAATGTGGGACACAGGTCGGGGTTACATGTAGATTGACAGTAAAGGTCAGGTCTTGGGCTCTTGCTGGTGACAGTACAGCCTAGCACACAGGGTTCCCTCTGCCTGGGGCTTCCAGTTAGAGGGCTGTCTGTAAGGACATTTCTCATCCTGCCCCCAGCTACCTTTTATTGAAATTAAGTTCCAGGCCAGTGTGTCTGAGTGGTGGTGGCTCCTTTTTGATCACCAGCCCCCACTCCTGGGACAGGGTTACCACTGAGAAGACTGGGGCCCTCCTCACCTCGCTGCAGATTGTGGCACAGGGAAAAGGCAGCCTAGGAGACCTGGGAGCCTGCAGGAGGGAAATAACAGGTGGGAGGAAACTTCCTGAAGTCAAAACACATTTGCAACACTGACCTTGGGAACTCTTCCTTGAAAGAAACCTGAACTTGATTAGATTAGTCTGGGGGCGCCTGGGTGGCGCAGTCGGTTAAGCGTCCGACTTCAGCCAGGTCACGATCTCGCGGTCCGTGAGTTCGAGCCCCGCGTCAGGCTCTGGGCTGATGGCTCGGAACCTGGAGCCTGTTTCCGATTCTGCATCTCCCTCTCTCTCTGCCCCTCCCCCGTTCATGCTTTGTCTCTATCTGTCCCAAAAATAAAAATAAAAAAACGTTGAAAAAAAAATTAAAAAAAAAAAAAAAAGATTAGTCTGCAAAACAATTGATGTCCCAGTTGAAAATAATGGAAGAGTCAGCTGGCAGTTAGTGAAGTTTAACAGCTTGCTATGTTCTAGGGGGAGGAGACAATTTGGGAGAGCCCTGCCCAAATCTGTCACCCAGGGTGACTGTCAGTATTCTCACTGTAGTGATCCCCGAAGAGCAACATCAGAGCTTCACAATGCAGGTTGGGACGAGCGGGAGAACAGATTTCATGAAAATGATCCAGCCAGTCCCTACACAAGTAAATAATAATAAATCCCAGAAGGAGACCATTACTCAGATGTGCTAAACTACATTATCTAAAAGATACAGTTTCTAACGAAATTATGAGACATGCAAAGAAACAGGAAATTATGACCTAGCATCTTGTATATAAAACATGATCTTGTATATAAAATATCCTCAAGGACACTAAAAGCTATTAGAACTAATAGGGTTGCAGGATCAATATATAAAAATCAATTGTATTTCTGTACACTTGCAACGAACAACCTGAAAAAGAAAGACAAACAATCGTATTTTCATAGTAACATCAAAAAGAATACAATACTTAGTGATGTGAAATGTTGGAGTCTGGGAGCAAATGGTCAAGAAAGACCTCGTGAGATGTCCTCGATGCAAAAAGGTGACTTTTTTTTTTTTTTTTTTTTTTTAAGTACAGGAACAGGACCCGTGGTCAGAAAGAGCTGCGCTGGGCTTGTGAGGAATGATAGATAACGTAACTTTCAAGTTGGGAGTGGGTTAGGGATAGTGTAAGTCTCTAAGGAATTTAGAAACAAGGTTTCCAAGACCTTGAGAGGCTGGTTGTTGTTAGGATTAGGATCATTTACTTCTGTCTAATAAAACCTTAGTCATGAGACCCGTTAGATGTATATCAGTGGCTCATATGCTTGGAGGATGATGGCTAACATATATCTTTGGGGACACAGAGATAAAGGAAGTTTCCAGATGGGTTTTTATATGTTAAAGAAGACTCAGTGGATCCTGGAGGATGGTGTCAAGCTAAGTTTGCCTTTTGCCCGTAGCAAAGTATTATCATCAAGGCATTTGAGTTATTGGAAGAAGGTTACCCTGCCCTTCCCAAGTACTTGTCAGTAGGCTGCAAGTTATAAGAAAGTTTTTTTTTTCTTTTTTTTCTTTTGCCTTTGTTCTCCACATCACTTAGGAATAAATGTAACAAAAAAAAAAAATGCCAAACTTAAACTTAAAAACTAAAAGGACTGTGTTGAAAGACATGAAAGAAAGAAGTTTTAAACAAATGGAACATTTCATTTAATGGAATGAAATTAAATTTGATTCCATTTAATATTTAATTTTGTTAAGATGGTGATGTAGGCAGCCGAGGATCGAGGAGCCAGAAGGAGTCCCACAGGAGCAGCCAAAAAGGCCCGTGGTTCATGCAGGGTAGAAATCAAACTCTGAGCTGAGAGGAAGTAAGAGCAGAGTTTATTGACAACAGGCCAGATACAGATGGAGTATCTGGGAGACAAAAAAGAGGAGGAGAATGCGTGTTATCTTTAGTTGGGGTCTGGGGTTGAGGATTGTGGTTCAGTGCACATGTGTCCTTAGGCATCCAGGAACAGAGTGTTTAAGTATCTCCCTAAGTCACTTTTCTGGAAGTGACTAGCCCTGGAGCTAGGAGTTCTGGTGAGTCAGTCAGTGGTCTAACAACCAGCTCCTTCCTTGGATGTTATCTGTTCTGTTGGAAAACTCTAAAGAAATCATTAACTCCTTGACCTTTATACGGAGGACATGTATTATCTGTACCATAAGGCATGTGTAGGTCCTAGCAAGAATAGAGGCAGCAAAACAGTCATGAAGTCCCTTTAGTTTCCCTGTCTCAGTGGTGACACTCTCCAATATTCAGTGCACTCCCTGTCAGAATTCCTGTTGGCTTTTTTGTGAAAGTGGATAAGATGATCATACGATTCATAGGGAATTGCAAGGCACCTGAAATAGACAAACCTTGAAAAAGAAGAGAAATATTAAAGGATTCATACTTCCTAATTTCAAACTTCATGCAAACTAACAATAATCAAGACAGTGTTGTATTTCACATGATACATAAATAGATCAGTAGTATTTAATTAAGAATCCAAGAGTGCCTGGGTGGCCCAGTTGGTTAAGTGTCTGACTCTTGGTTTTGGTTCAGGTCATGATCTGCTGATTCGTGAGATCGAGCCCTGTGTCAGGCTCTGTGCTGAGCACGGAGCCTGCTTGGGAATTTCTCTCTCTGCCCCTCTCCTGTATGCTCACTTGCGCTCTGTTGCTCTCTCTCTCTCTCTCTCCCTCCCCCCTCAAAAATAAATATATAAACATTAAAAAAAAAAAGCCTCCAGAAATAAACCCCTCTGTCTCTGGTCAACTCATATTTGACAAGGGTGCCAAGACAATTCAGTAGGGAAAAAATAATCTTTTCATCAAATGCTACTGGGACGACTGGATATTCGCATTCAAAGGGAATGGAATTGGACCCTCACTTCACAACTATAAAGAAAAATTTGCTTAAAGTGAGTCAAAGACCTAAATGTAGTGTAAGAGCTAATAACTGTAAAAATCTTTAGAGAAAACATAGGGGTAAGTCAGATTTGGCAATGGATTCATAGATCTGACCCCAAAAGCACAAGCAACAGAAGAAAAAAAAATGTACTTCATAAACATTTTTAAAACTTCTAGGATTCAAATCACATTATCAAGCGTGTGAAAAGACAATTCACAGAATGGAAGAAAATCTTTGCAAAGCATATATCTGATGAGAGACTTGTATCCAGAATGTATAAAACACTCTTAAAACTCAATGGTAAGACAACCCACTTAAAAAGGGGGGGGGCAAAAGGTCTAAATAGACATTTCTCCAAAGAAAATGTACAAATGTCCAATAAACACATGCTTGATATCATCAATTTTCAGGGAAATGCAGTTAAAACCACAATAAGGTACTACTGAGATGGTCAAAATCAGTTCGAAAATAACAACTGTTATCGAGGATGTGGAGAAGGTGAACCAATCCCTGATATACTTCTAGTGCAAGCAGACAGTGTTGCATCAGATTTGGAAGACAGTCTGGCAGTTATTCAAATGATTAAACATAGAGTCATCATATGACCTAGCACTTCCAGTCCTACATATATACCTAAGAGGACTGAAAACATATGTCCGTACACATATTTGTTCATGAATGTTTGTAGCAGCGCTATGTACAATGGCCAAAGGTGGAAACAATCCAGATGTCTACCACTGGATTCATAGTTAAGCAAAAGGTGTGTATCCATACAATGGGATCTTATTCAGCCATAAAAATGAATAAAGTACTCATACATGCTAAAATGTGAATGAAGCTTTAATGCATCATGCTAAGTGAATGAAACTAGTAACAAAAGGCCACATACTGTGTGATTTCATGTATGTGACATTTACTATCATCAAATCTAAAAAGATAGAAAGTAGATTAGTGATCACTTAGACTTAGGTAGGATAGGGAATAGACAAAACAGAAATGGTAACTAAAGGGTATTTCTTTTTGAAGTAATGAAAATACTCTAAAATTCATAGTGGTGATCTTTGTACATATCTGCAGATATACTGAAAACCATTAAATTGTATACTTTAAATAGGTGAGTTTATGATATATGAATATCAGTGAAGCTATTATTTAAAAAAAAGTCCTGTCTGACACCTATATGCTTCCACTTACAAGTATGTTTACTTGAAATTTAAACCGCATTCTACCACATGGTTGAGAACCAACATTATTTGATGGTAATTAATATGCACTTTATCCCTCAATGGTCCCAATAAAAAGTATCATTTTTATAAGGTAACTTGTAGATTAAAAATGACTTATAATTGGTGAATTATAAGTGATAGAGTTTTTAAATGGGAATAAACAATGAGGCATCATTTCAATAGTTGCCACTTTAGATTTTTCTGGATGATTTTGGGGAGGGATATCGTGAGAAAAGCCAGAGGAAACTGAGGCTCCAGGATGTACCATTTCATTTTTCTTGACTATAAAACAAGGCACAATTGATCTCCTATTTATAAATGGTATGAGTGGTGGTAGGACTTAAAAAGTAGCTATTTGTTTTCCCTTTGGTATAATCCTGACCAATCCCACTGTTAATTCCTTCCTGTTAGCCATCAGAAAAAGCAGAGTGCACTTTGCCATGTCCATTAAATCCAGTTATCTAGCTTACAAGACATAGTTGAAACTCTTATTTCAGTAAAAAACAAACAAACAAACAAAAACTTCCAAACTAGCTTCTATTTGAATATATTAGCACTGGGGCGCCTGGGTGGCGCAGTCGGTTAAGCGTCTGACTTCAGCCAGGTCACAATCTCGCGGTCCGGGAGTTCGAGCCCCGCGTCGGGCTCTGGGCTGATGGCTCAGAGCCTGGAGCCTGTTTCCGATTCTGGGTCTCCCTCTCTCTCTGCCTCTCCCCCGTTCATGCTCTGTCTCTCTCTGTCCCAAAAATAAATAAACGTTGAAAAAAAAATTAAAAAAAAAAAGAATATATTAGCACTTATAACATCATATACTTTGGCCTTATGATGTGCTAATAGGCTGAGTAGTTGAAAAATCTCCTAATTAAAAAAATGATATGGCAGAAGCTGCTTTTTAAAAGCATATTTGTGGGGCTTCTGGTTGACTCAGTCGGTTAAGCATCCGACTTAGGCTCAGGTCAGATCTTGTGGTCTGTGAGTTCAAGCCCCTCATCTGACTCTGTGCTGACAGCTCACAGCCTGGAGCTTGCTTCAAATTCTGCCTCCCTCTCTCTCTCTGCCCCTCCCCTGCTCACACTCTGTGTCTCTCACTCTCAAAAATAAATACACATTAAAAAATTTTTAAAACAAGAATAAAAAAATAAAAACACATTTGCACACCAGGCTTCTGTCAAGAATGACACATTAAGTGTAATGCAACCAAGCAACTTGGTATGGTTTGAATACACAGGTTCACTTAACCGTTGAAATACATTTTTCAATAAGTTATGAATAAAGTTTTTCCATAAGTAATAAGCAACATTTCTTCACTTTTATATTTTTGCTTTTTTTCAAAATAAGCATTTTTCTGTCTCCCTTTTTTCAACACTAGTGGAAACACATCAGAATGTTGAATGTCAGATCTGTTTACTTTCATTTTCTTATTAGTGTTTAACCAATAGTTCATTGACCTCATAAATCATCATTGCCACACCAGGAAGTAACTTTGAAAAAAGGACACAGTGTCCATAAAGTTACTTGGCCATGAAGAAGCAGCCTTGGAGCTAGGAAGCAGTAGGGGAGAGAATGGAAACAATTACAACAGAAGTGTCAGCAGAAGAGTGTAATTAGATTCTGTGTCAAGGGTAATAATTTGCAGCCATTATGACAATGGAGAGTTGATATCTCAGAGAACTTCCTACTCCTTCATCCCCCAAAATGTTAACTGTCCTATATTCAGATTAAGGCAGGTGTGACAAATGGGCCTGTGTCCTGGAGCCTTTAAGAAAATCAATCCTTGTGCCTAATGTCATTGCCCCCCCACCCCCAACCTCAGTGCATTTCATAATATCTATATCTATGGTTTTAACATCACATGTGAGGACAAGTGTTTCTATGGGGACAAAAGAATGAAGAGGAGAGGTGAGACTCATCCACGGATAGCAGGTGAGCAATAAAAATGTAATGATCAAGAAATAGATGATTGTCTAACCTAAGTCATTTAGCATTTAACCTGCAGGAGACTTAGCAGTAGAAAGGGTCCCCAACTTAGAAAGGTTTGACGGCTCAACTTTTGATTTTTTGATTTTGCCATGGTGCAGAAGTAATACGCATTCAGTAGAAATTTTAATGTTGGATTTTGATCTTTTTCTTTGCTAGAAATATGTGGTACAATACTTTCTGTTGATGTCAGGCAATGACATTGAGCTGCAGCTTCCAGTCAGCCACACAATCTGGAGAGTAAACAACTGATACACTTATAGACACCTGTACCCATACAACCATTCTCGTTTTCATTTTCAGTACAGTATTCATAAGTTAGAGGAGATATTAAACACTTTATTTTGAAATAGGTTTTGTGTGAGATGATTTTCCTAACTGTAGGTTAATATAAGCATTCTTTTTTTTTTTCATTTTTATTTTTATTTTTTTATTATTTTTTTTATGAAATTTATTGACAAATTGGTTTCCATACAACACCCAGTGCTCATCCCAAAAGGTGCCCTCCTCAATACCCATCACCCACCCTCTCCTCCCTCCCACCCCCCATCAACCCTCAGTTTGTTCTCAGTTTTTAACAGTCTCTTATGCTTTGGCTGTCTCCCATTCTAACCTCTTTTTTTTTTTTTTTCCTTCCCCTCCCCCATGGGTTCCTGTTCAGTTTCTCAGGATCCACATAAGAGTGAAACCATATGGTATCTGTCTTTCTCTGTATGGCTTATTTCACTTAGCGTCACACTCTCCAGTTCCATCCACGTTGCTACAAAAGGCCATATTTCATTTTTTCTCATTGCCACGTAATATTCCATTGTGTATATAAACCACAATTTCTTTATCCATTCATTAGTTGATGGACATTTAGGCTCTTTCCATAATTTGGCTATTGTTGAGAGTGCTGCTATGAACATTGGGGTACAAGTGGCCCTATGCATCAGTGCTCCTGTATCCCTTGGATAAATTCCTAGCAGTGCTATTGCTGGGTCATAGGGTAGGTCTATTTTTAATTTTCTGAGGAACCTCCACACTGCTTTCCAGAGCGGCTGCACCAATTTGCATTCCCACCAACAGTGCAAGAGGGTTCCCGTTTCTCCACATCCTCTCCAGCATCTATAGTCTCCTGATTTGTTCATTTTGGCCACTCTGACTGGCGTGAGGTGATACCTGAGTGTGGTTTTGATTTGTATTTCCCTGATAAGGAGCGACGCTGAACATCTTTTCATGTGCCTGTTGGCCATCCAGATGTCTTCTTTAGAGAAGTGTCTATTCATGTTTTCTGCCCATTTCTTCACTGGGTTATTTGTTTTTCGGGTGTGGAGTTTGGTGAGCTCTTTATAGATTTTGGATACTAGCCCTTTGTCCGATATGTCATTTGCGAATATCTTTTCCCATTCCGTTGGTTGCCTTTTAGTTTTGTTGGTTGTTTCCTTTGCTGTGCAGAAGCTTTTTATCTTCATAAGGTCCCAGTAATTCACTTTTGCTTTTAATTCCCTTGCCTTTGGGGATGTGTCGAGTAAGAGATTGCTACGGCTGAGGTCAGAGAGGTCTTTTCCTGCTTTCTCCTCTAAGGTTTTGATGGTTTCCTGTCTCACATTTAGGTCCTTTATCCATTTTGAGTTTATTTTTGTGAATGGTGTGAGAAAGTGGTCTAGTTTCAACCTTCTGCATGTTGCTGTCCAGTTCTCCCAGCACCATTTGTTAAAGAGGCTGTCTTTTTTCCATTGGATGTTCTTTCCTGCCTTGTCAAAGATGAGTTGGCCATACGTTTGTGGGTCTAGTTCTGGGGTTTCTATTCTATTCCATTGGTCTATGTGTCTGTTTTGGTGCCAATACCATGCTGTCTTGATGATGACAGCTTTGTAGTAGAGGCTAAAGTCTGGGATTGTGATGCCTCCTGCTTTGGTCTTCTTCTTCAAAATTCCTTTGGCTCTTCGGGGCCTTTTGTGGTTCCATATGAATTTTAGGATTGCTTGTTCTAGTTTCGAGAAGAATGCTGGTGCAATTTTGATTGGGATTGCATTGAATGTGTAGATAGCTTTGGGTAGTATTGACATTTTGACAATATTTATTTTTCCAATCCATGAGCAGGGAATGTCTTTCCATTTCTTTAAATCTTCTTCAATTTCCTTCAGAAGCTTTCTATAGTTTTCAGCATACAGATCCTTTACATCTTTGGTTAGATTTATTCCTAGGTATTTTATGCTTCTTGGTGCAATTGTGAATGGGATCAGTTTCTTTATTTGTCTTTCTGTTGCTTCATTGTTAGTGTATAAGAATGCAACTGATTTCTGTACATTGATTTTGTATCCTGCAACTTTGCTGAATTCCTGTATCAGTTCTAGCAGACTTTTGGTGGAGTCTATCGGATTTTCCATGTATACTATCATGTCATCTGCAAAAAGCGAAAGCTTGACTTCATCTTTGCCAATTTTGATGCCTTTGATTTCCTTTTGTTGTCTGATTGCTGATGCTAGAACTTCCAGCACTATGTTAAACAGCAGCGGTGAGAGTGGGCATCCTTGTCGTGTTCCTGATCTCAGGGAAAAAGCTCTCAGTTTTTCCCCGTTGAGGATGATGTTAGCTGTGGGCTTTTCATAAATGGCTTTTATGATCCTTAAGTATGTTCCTTCTATCCCAACTTTCTCAAGGGTTTTTATTAAGAAGGGGTGCTGGATTTTGTCGAAGGCCTTTTCTGCATCGATTGACAGGATCAGATGGTTCTTCTCTTTTTTTTTGTTAATGTGATGTATCACGTTGATTGATTTGCGAATGTTGAACCAGCCCTGCATCCCAGGAATGAATCCCACTTGATCATGGTGAATAATTCTTTTTATATGCCGTTGAATTCGATTTGCTAGTATCTTATTGAGAATTTTTGCATCCATATTCATCAGGGATATTGGCCTGCAGTTCTCTTTTTTTACTGGGTCTCTGTCTGGTTTAGGAATCAAAGTAATACTGGCTTCATAGAATGAGTCTGGCAGTTTTCCTTCCCTTTCTATTTCTTGGAATAGCTTGAGAAGGATAGGTATTATCTCTGCTTTAAACGTCTGGTAGAACTCCCCTGGGAAGCCATCTGGTCCTGGACTCTTATTTGTTGGGAGATTTTTGATAACCGATTCAATTTCTTCGCTGGTTATGGGTCTGTTCAAGCTTTCTATTTCCTCCTGATTGAGTTTTGGAAGAGTGTGGGTGTTCAGGAATTTGTCCATTTCTTCCAGGTTGTCCAATTTGTTGGCATATAAGTTTTCATAGTATTCCCTGATAATTGTTTGTATCTCTGAGGGATTGGTTGTAATAATTCCATTTTCATTCATGATTTTATCTATTTGGGTCATCTCCCTTTTCTTTTTGAGAAGCCTGGCTAGAGGTTTGTCAATTTTGTTTATTTTTTCAAAAAACCAACTCTTGGTTTCGTTGATCTGCTCTACAGTTTTTTTAGTTTCTATATTGTTTATTTCTGCTCTGATCTTTATTATTTCTCTTCTTCTGCTGGGCTTAGGCTGCCTTTGCTGTTCTGCTTCTAGTTCCTTTAGGTGTGCTGTTAGATTTTGTATTTGGGATTTTTCTTGTTTCTTGAGATAGGCCTGGATTGCAATGTATTTTCCTCTCAGGACTGCCTTTGCTGCGTCCCAAAGCGTTTGGATTGTTGTATTTTCATTTTCGTTTGTTTCCATATATTTTTTAATTTCTTCTCTAATTGCCTGGTTGACCCACTCATTCGTTAGTAGGGTGTTCTTTAACCTCCATGCTTTTGGAGGTTTTCCAGACTTTTTTCTGTGGTTGATTTCAAGCTTCATAGCATTGTGGTCTGAAAGTAAGCATGGTATAATTTCAATTCTTGTAAACTTATGAAGGGCTGTTTTGTGACCCAGTATATGATCTATCTTGGAGAATGTTCCATGTGCACTCGAGAAGAAAGTATATTCTGTTGCTTTGGGATGCAGAGTTCTAAATATATCTGTCAAGTCCATCTGATCCAATGTCTCATTCAGGGCCCTTGTTTCTTTATTGACCGTGTGTCTAGATGATCTATCCATTTCTGTAAGTGGTGTATTAAAGTCCCCTGCAATTACCACATTCTTATCAATAAGGTTGCTTGTGTTTATGAGTAATTGTTTTATATATTTGGGGGCTCCAGTATTCGGCACATAGACATTTATAATTGTTAGCTCTTCCTGATGGATAGACCCTGTAACTATTATATAATGTCCTTCTTCATCTCTTGTTACAGCCTTTAATTTAAAGTCTAGTTTGTCTGATATAAGTATGGCTACTCCAGCTCTCTTTTGGCTTCCAGTCGCATGATAAATAGTTCTCCATCCCCTCACTCTCAATCTAAAGGTGTCCTCAGGTCTAAAATGAGTCTCTTGTAGACAGCAAATAGATGGGTCTTGTTTTTTTATCCATTCTGATACCCTATGTCTTTTGGTTGGCGCATTTAATCCATTTACATTCAGTGTTATTATAGAAAGATACGGGTTTAGAGTCATTGTGATGTCTGTATGTTTTACGCTTGTAGTGATGTCTCTGGGACTTTGTCTCACAAGGTCCCCCTTAGGATCTCTTGTAGGGCTGGTTTAGTGGTGACAAATTCCTTCAGTTTTTGTTTGTTTGGGAAGATCTTTATCTCTCCTTCTATTCTAAATGACAGACTTGCTGGATAGAGGATTCTTGGCTGCATATTTTTTCTGTCTAGCACCCTGAAAATCTCGTGCCAATTCTTTCTGGCCTGCCAAGTTTCAAAAGAGAGATCAGTCACGAGTCTTATAGGTCTCCCTTTATATGTGAGGGCACGTTTACCCCTTGCTGCTTTCAGAATTTTCTCTTTATCCTTGTATTTTGCCAGTTTCACTATGATATGTCGTGCAGAAGATCGATTCAAGTTACGTCTGAAGGGAGTTCTCTGTGCCTCTTGGATTTCAATGCCTTTTTCCTTCCCCAGTTCAGGGAAGTTCTCAGCTATGATTTCTTCAAGTACCCCTTCAGCCCCTTTCCCTCTCTCTTCCTCCTCTGGGATACCAATTATGCGTATATTATTTCTTTTTAGTGTATCACTTAGTTCTCTAATTTTCCCCTCATACTCCTGGATTTTTTTATCTCTCTTTTTCTCAGCTTCCTCTTTTTCCATAACTTTATCTTCTAGTTCACCTATTCTCTCCTCTGCCTCTTCAAGCCAAGCTGTGGTGGTTTCCATTTTGTTATGCATTTCGTTTAAAGCGTTTTTCAGCTCCTCGTGACTGTTCCTTAGTCCCTTGATCTCTGTAGCAAGAGATTCTCTGCTGTCCTGTATACTGTTTTCAAGCCCAGTGATTAATTTTATGACTATTATTCTAAATTCACTTTCTGTTATGTTATTTAAGTCCTTTTTGATCAGTTCATTAGCTGTTGTTATTTCCTGGAGATTCTTCTGAGGGGAATTCTTCCGCTTGGTCATTTTGGATAGTCCCTGGTGTGGTGAGGACCTGCAGGGCACTTCCCCTGTGCTGTGGTGTATAACTGGAGTTGGTGGGCGGGGCCGCAGTCAGACCTGATGTCTGCCCCCAGCCCACCGCTGGGGCCACAGTCAGACTGGTGTGTGCCTTCTCTTACCCTCTCCTAGGGGCGGGATTCACTGTGGGGTGGTGTGGCTCGTCTGGGCTACTTGCACACTGCCAGGCTTGTGATGCTGGGGATCTGGCGTATTAGCTGGGGTGGGTAGGCAAGGTGCTCGGGGGCAGGAGGGGCAGGCTTAGATCGCTTCTCCTTAGGTGATCCACTTCAGGAGGGGCCCTGTGGCAGCGGGAGGGAGTCAGATCCGCTGCCGGAGGTTTGGCTCTGCAGAAGCGCAGAGTTGGGTGTTTGCGCGGAGCGAGCAAGTTCCCTGGCAGGAACAGGTTCCCTTTGGGATTTCGGCTGGGGGATGGGCGGGGGAGATGGCGCTGGCGAGCGCCTTTGTTCCCCACCAAACTGAGCTCTGTCGTCAGGGGGCTCAGCAGCTCTCCCTCCCTTTGTCCTCCAGCCTTCCCGCTTTCCGAGCAGAGCTGTTAACTTATGACCTCCCAGACGCTAAGTCGTGCTTGTTGTGGGAACACAGTCCGTCAGGCCCCTCCGCTTTTGCCAGCCAGACTCAGGGGCTCTGCTTGGCCGGCGAGCCGCCCCTCTGCCCCGGCTCCCTCCCGCCAGTCCGTGGAGCGCGCACAGCCTCGCCGCCCTTCCTACCCTCTTCCGTGGGCCTCTCGTCTGCGTTTGGCTCCGGCGACTCCGTTCTGCTAATCCTCTGGCGGTTTTCTGGGTTATTTAGGCAGGTGTAGATGGAATCTAAGTGATCAGTAGGACGTGCGGTGAGCCCAGCGTCCTCCTAAGCCGCCATCTTGCTGCAACTCTCTAATATAAGCATTCTTTAAAAAAAAATGTTTATTGGGGCATCTGGGTGGCTCAGTTGGTTAAACATCTGACTCTGGTATCAGCTCAGGTCATGATCTCACAGTTTGTGAGGTTGAGTTGGGCTCTGAGCTGAAAACATGGAGCCTGCTTGGGATTCTCTGTCTCTCTGCCCCTTCCCCACTCTCTCTCAAAATAAATAAAGTTAACAAAATTTTTTAAATGTTTATTTTTTTTTTTTTAAAAAGGAGGTTAAGCTCTAATGTTCAGTAGGATGCATGTATTAAGTGTGGCTTTTGACTTAAGATGTTTTCAATATATGATGGGTTTATCCAGAGGTAACTCCATTACAGGTCAAGGAAGATCTGTATGTACTAGGACAGTGGTTTTCAAAGAGTGGTCTCCAAATCAGCAATTGGGAAATTTTTTAAAAGTTGCAAATTCTTTTTTCCCACCCATACCTACTGAAGCAGAAACTTGGGAGTTGGGACAAAAATCAGTATTTTACCAAGCAAGTTCTGATACTTGTTAACATTTGAGAACCATTGTGCTGAGATGTTTTATAAGGTTTGAGGGTCACCTTCCAGATTAGACATTAGGCATTGCTTAAGAGGCAGTGGGCTATTAACAGCATTTGGCAGTGAATCTTAGAAGGAAAGCAATCAAGACAAGATAACAGTCCCACCCCCCACCCCCACCCCCCCAAAAAAAGTCCATTTGGTAGGAAGGTATGAATTCAGAAAAACAGTTAATTATAGGCAGTATACAGAATCAAATAAAATGATTCTGGCTTCAGATAGAGATGTATAAACTTCAACAAACTACACTCATTGTGTCTCAATTCTCTCATCTCTAAATCACTGTAATAATAATGGTGACAGTCTTACAGAGTAACAGCCTTATAGAGAAATAGAATGAATTAGAGACAACACACAGAGTAAGCTTGTCACATAGTAAGGGTAGAACAGATGTTAATTCACATTATGATTTTTATGGTATTAAAACTGTGATATAAGTTTGGATTCCTAAATTTAATTTCCACAATGTTCATAACATGGCTCTCATGTCATATAAAATAAACACATGTTAAATATTTTTCAATTCATTAATTAACAAAGTAACTAGTAAAATGTCAAAACTGGGTTCAAAGAGATTTGGGAGGACAGAGTTTATTTAATCTGTTATGAATGCTGAAATGTTTCTAATAGATGTAAAGATGGAGAATATCCTACAGAGCAATACTTTATAATAATTGGACTTACATTATTTATTAGACTAAAACCAATTGCATCTCTCCTGGGTAACATTAGTTACATTATTATAGACATGAATCATTTACATTTCTCTCAGGTAAGGATCGTTTCAGTTGATACAAATTTTCTGCAAGATAACCTCTAGCCCTACCAAGTTATAAAAGAGCCTAGTCAATAGAAAGCGAACCAAAGATGCATACCAGTACTGCTCTAAAAGAACATGCAATAATTGATTTTACCTATTTCCAATTTTGAAATAATTTTTCTTGATGGGTGTTTCATAAGAAATAGTGCAAAAGCCAGGTTATTGGAATTGATTTACAGGAACAAAGCATGGCCTGAAGCTAAGGATATATGGCTAGTACTTCTGAAGCCTGGAGCATTACAACCCTGCAGATAGTAGCAAAAAGAAAAAACAAAAACTGAACATTAAAGAGACCTGTTGCCAGAGCAACTGAATGAACATTACAACACCTAGAGATATACACATTAGGAAGGAAGAGAAATACAGCCTTAATTCGAAACATATTTTCATTATATCTGGTCAACAGCGACCATTTGGAACATTATTATCCTCAGATGTATGAAACATTTGCTTATTCAAAGTAAAACTGTAACCAAGGGTATTAGAAGACAAGGATTTGTGTGTGTGTGTATGTGTGTGTGTATGTGTGTGTGTGTGTTACATGTGGTATAGCACTCAGCACATTTTTCTGTAATGCAAATGGAATCAGCCAGTTTGGGACAAGAGGCTTTAAATTCTTATAATATAAAAACTAGAAAATAAAGTAGAGATGCTACCTAAGCACAGGAGCAAATGTATATAATTAAGTCACGATTACAGTCTGTGTTGCACAATGATTTCAATACAGTATAGGATTGTATAGAAATCCTTGTTATACAGTATAGCAAGGATTAGATGGATAAATCTCATATGTCAGAGACTTGGCTAAAAAGAAGCAAGAATGAAGAAATGAGTGATAATTTTCTTATAAAAAATCATGCATCAAAAAAAAAATAAAAAAAATCATGCATCATTTTGGGAAAGTTGTATCTGACTTTTTTTTTTCCTCAGAAGTCTTTTGTAGAAAATATCTTGGTTCCTAGGGAAAATATAGGAGAAATTTAATTCCTTTTTATTTTGTTAATGTGGTTTCTTTTTAAAAAAATTTTTTTAATGTTTATTCTTGAGAGAGACCGAGAGAGACAGAGCATGAGTAGGGGAGGGGCAGAGAGAGAAGGAGACACAGAATCTGCAGGTTCCAGGCTCCGAGCTGTTAGCAGAGTCTGACGTGGGGCTCGAACCCACTAGCTGTGAGATCATAACCTGAGCTGAAGTCCGACGCTTAACAGACTGAACCACCCAGGCACCCCAATGTGGTTTCTTTTCTGATTGTCTGTCATGGAATGTCACAATAGGTAGTAGAGACTATAGTTTTTATTTTTTCCATAACCGTATTGGACTCATTCTCAATCTATAGGTATTCACATTAACCTTATTTAACAAAGGTTTATTGAGCAACTTGGATGAGGCTATTAGTATGCATTGAAGACAAGAAATAGATAAATATGATACTGTTCCTCCAAAGGACTTACCATTTTATTTGAGGATAAACTAAATTTGACTTCAAATAAAGGTAGAAGGGATATTAGGAACCTCAGTAATGGTTTAGGTGAGGAAAGGCCTTGTAGCAGGGATATTTTGAGGGATTTAAAAATATGGTGGGGAGAGAGAGAGCTCATTGATAGAGGAAACAACAACTGAAAGATAAAGGACAGAAAGTGGCTACAGAGAAGTACAAAGCATTGTCTGTGTTCAAAGGAAGAAGGACTATTCTTGTACACAAGGGGAGTTTATCAGCAAAGCCTTCATCGCGGAAGGAATATATAAAATGGGCATTCACTGATGGTAGGGTTTAAGTAGTGTGTGATGAAGGATATTCTAGACTGAATAACTGGTATCTGTGTACATAGATAGGAATATGTAGGTAACACTTAAGGAACAGGTTACATATAGAGAAATGGCATAATAATAACGGGACCATGTATGTAGTGATGTTCTGCTGTATCCAACTTTCCAAATGTCATTTTATTTCTTTTTAATCTTTACAGGAACCTATTAGATGATGTTGTAACTATAATCTTTGGATAAATAAGTAATGTGATTAAAGTCATATTGCTAGTGAGAAGTTGGACTGGTATTCCTAAGCAAATCTAATTGACTTTATCCCCACGCTTCATTCTCTTTCAGTGGCATCTCAGGCATTTGGAGTTACAAGCGTTGAAACTTTATGATTTGACTCTAGATTATTGGATGTGGGACCTAAAGAAAAAGAGTAGTCAAACTAGATGCCAGTGTTTCTAAGTTGTTTAGAAGGCCTGCAGGGAATTACATCAAATCAAAAGGGAAATTCATGGGGCTGCTGGGTGGCTCATTCAGTTAACTGTCCAACTCTTGGCTTCGGCCCTGGTCATAATCTTACGGCATGTGAGTTCAAGTCCCACATAAGGCTCTGCACTGACAGTTTGGAGCCTGCTTGGGATTCTCTGTCTCCTTCTCTCTCTGCTTCTCTCCTGCTGCCTCTCTGTCTATCTCAAAAATAAGTAAAAATCATTAAATTAAAAAAAATTAAAAGGAAATTCATATCTTGGAGTTCAGGAAAGGTATAAGCTCAAGATAGGAAAAGGGTAACAAGAGAACAAAATCTTGGAGAACACTCGTGTTAAAAATAGAAAGAAGAGGGGCCAATAGAGAGTGAAAGATTAACTAGGATGAAAAGAGAGCCAAGGGAGCCTTGTGCATTTGCAATTAGAAAGAGAAGGAAAGAAAAATTTCATGAAAGAGTAATGGTGAAATGTCTAGTACTCAAAGGATGATGAATTTGTCAACTGGGGGACTCAGGGAGACTCTTAAGATACTAAGAGCTGTAGGGTGAAAATAGAAGACAGACCAAAGGAAGACTAAGAGTGAATGATTGGTAGACAGAGGTATGCAAGGGGTGTAGGCAAAGAAGTTAAAGCTTTTAGTTCTACTACGTGCCTTAAGATTGTGACCACAATTTTAGTAGATAGGGAAAATCAAAATAAAAACCCCATACTATTCAAGCATCCACATAATAAAGCCTGCAGCTGAATTAAAAACAAAAACCAAAAAACAGCTAATCAAATATAGTAAGAAAAGGCAAAGAAGGAGGTATAGCAAAGAAGAGTTCAAGGGTAGCCCTGAAAAGCGTGTGTGTGATGTAAAGGGAATTGTTGAAAAGATTATGCCTTGGGACGCCTGGGTGACGCAGCCTGTTAAGCATCTGACTCTTGATCTCGGCTCAGGCCATGTTCTCACAGTTCGTGAATTTGAGCCCCGAATCGGGCTCGGTGTGCTTATGCGTGGAGCCTGCTTGGTCTTCTCTTTTACCTTTCTGCCCCTCCCCTGCTCATGTGTGCGCGCTCTCTCTCTCAAGAATAAATAAACTTAAAAGGGTAAAAAAAATAAATAAATAAAAGATTATGCCAAATGTAATCTTAAGCCTATTTAATTTAGTTAAGAGCACTTATGTGTTTGTTTGAGGTCATTTGCTTTTTTCTAGTGGGTCTGAAATAAGAGCCAGCATTTGTGTGAGTGAGCTAATGATTGAGAGACAGAGGAAGAGAGGGGAGGAGGGATGGAGAGACAGGGAAAAAGAATTTACCTTGAAGCCTCATTTCCTGGTGTAGTTTTGTTCTTTATGTAACTGTGATTCTTAAAAAAAATTAGACATTACAGGTGCACGTAAGAGCTGATTCTGAAAATGGCTCAGAATGCCTTTGCATTTGTTCATAGATTCTATCTTAATTTTACCATTTTCTTCCTACTTGTAATATGGTATTTTATCAGTGACAATATGAAATTGTGCCCACGTGACATCCAGGATATTAGAGCTAATGAGAGAATACCTGGTACCCAATTTAAGATGTTAGCTTTTACCCTCAAATTACAAAGTCCCAAGATCTTTGATGTGACTGCCTATGGACTCTTAAGTCAAGGACCTTTAGATACTTTTAGTCTGGTAGTAAAACATGCATTTTAATGCTCATGGCCCTAGGCTACTAAGGGGACATTACACCTGCCTCTTTCTAATAGTGTAGTAGGAAATAGATGTTTGGAACATGCATATGACATGTCTGTGAATTGCAATTGAGCAGAGGTTGTTAAATTGATATAGTATGAGCTGTAAGTTAAATTTGTAAAGCCTTCTCAAAGTATTTTCCTCACAATAGCTCTGTTGTTAGAGCAGTTGCTGTTACCCGTAATTTATGAGTACATATGAACATTGCATCTCACAGGAGCTAAGTGACTCCTCCGAGATCCTAGAGCAAGTCCAAAGCAGATCTAGGAATAGATTTGTGTAGGACAGATCTTCTGGAGTCATATGGGGCCTGAGGAAAAATAAAAATGTGTACCTTAGTATATGCTTGTTAAAATATCTTCCAATTTTTTGAAGCAGGTAGAAAACATTAATAAAATGTCTATAATAAAAACTGAATATTAGGCCATTGTAGGGCCTGAACTGGACCAGAAGGGGGACCCTTGTAGACTGAGAAGACAGGGGTGGGGGTGGGGGGACTGATTGGAATGACTCCTCCCATTGCTCAGTAATGCAAATTAACTACCACCTGTCTGTATTTACTGCTTTCATATTTTATTCATCAGGTGTTTTTTTTTGCATTAATTTTAATAATTATCTAAAGTTTATTTTTATTTATTTTGAAAGCGAGAGCAAACGGGGGAGGGGCAGAGAGAGAAGGAGACAATCCCAGGCAGGCTCCGTGCTGTCAGCGCAGAGCCCAATGCGGGGTTCAAACCTGAACCAGTGAAATCGTGACCTGAGTTGAAATCAAGAGTAGGACATTTAGCCGATGGAGCCACCCAGACACCCCTTTTACATGAATTTTAATTTTTAAAAATATTACATGGCTACTGAGCCTTTCCACATCCCTTTAAATTTGCTCCAAATCATGCCCCTCTCTTCCTTTGCTCTAATCCCAGCCATGCTACATAGTTGTCTCTGTTGTTACACCTACATGGCAGCGTGAGCTGCACGGAGGCAAAAGGGCCCAAGATGGAAGCTAAGGATATCAACCGGAAACAGTTTACAGTTGTTTTTAGAAGACAACTGTCCGCTCAGAGAACATTGTAAGGGTTCTCACTTGTCCATGCCTTTGCTCTTGCCTTGTATATACCTGACGTATCTTCTTTCATTTTCATGAATCCCAGTAGTTTTTCAGCTCCCAGATCAAAGGGATATTCTCTGTAGGGCTGTTTTCATATTCAGACAAGAATAATTATTTGTAGGTCTCTGCTATATAGGCAGAGCTCTGTATAGATCCTAACTGTTGGACTTACCAAATTGTATCAGAGTTTTAAATGTTATTCTCAGTCCATCAATTGTGAAGCTCTTAAAGCTGAACCAAGCCTTTTCTTATGAGTGTGTATCATTAGGACTTAACGTGGTAACTGGCCTGTGGCCAGCGGTAGTAAATGATCAATGAGTGATAGAATGGTTAAGATGAGTCAACTCAGAAAGCAAGGTAGCATTTCTGTCTCCTTAGTTTGATATGCATTCCAGAGAAAAGTTTCTAGAAATGGTCTTTGAAATTTCAAGGTGGAGACACCGTAAAATTTCCCAGGCACCATTGTCCCTACTGTCAATGGCATCAATAAGTTAGAGAGTTTTTAGTACGGTTACCTACCTGCACCACTCTGGCACAAGACACGTTTAGTTAGTTTTTTGTTTTTTTTTTTTTTTTTAATTTTTTTTTTCAACGTTTGTTTATTTTTGGGACAGAGAGAGACAGAGCATGAATGGGGGAGGGGCAGAGAGAGAGGGAGACACAGAATCGGAAACAGGCTCCAGGCTCTGAGCCATCAGCCCAGAGCCCGACGCGGGCTCGAACTCCCGGACCTGGCTGAAGTCGGACGCTTAACCGACTGCGCCACCCAGGCGCCCCGTTTAGTTAGTTTTTGACTGAACTATTAAAGCTTGGACCCAAACAGCATTAAGTGCCCCTTAATTATGGCCCCAGATACAATATATTTGTTTTGCTTTTTGTTTTGTTTTGTTTTTTGTTTTCCAAGTGAAGACACTGTTGCTTGAAATGGAATCATTTGTCTTGCTGCTCAGGGGCATAATCTTTTGTGCTTAAAGCCCTTAGGGGCTAATACTTAGTGCTTTACATAGTTATTACTTTCAAATTCAAAGATATGCCCTGTTCTATGGCTCCCTAATTCCCAATCAGAATGCAATATACTTGGCTATGTGAAGAGGGTTTCAGGTGGGAGATGTGTGGATAAATGGAGCAAACTCATTTTAAGAATAATAAATTTTTGCATTGCGCTCATGTAGCTATAATTTTTACATTATTATCTACAAAGCTAGTGAATGAATATTACCTGGAAATTATAACTCATTTTACTATATACTAATATCAGCTTTCTATAGACCATCAATAATTCATGTTTAAAATTTGACTTGCTTTGTGGCAGTAAATTTTGCAGGTCAAATAGTTAGTGGTAACAATTTTTGTAAAGTGTGATTCAGAGATTTGGTATGTGCATTTTACATGTGATACTGACTTCACGGCAAACAATTAAAAATAAGGTGATATGTCTGAAGGTGCAGTAAAGACTAAAGCTAGCTTTCTGTTTTTCTGCTTTTGTACATAAACATCTTGGGGAACAAGTAAGATGTACCTTTTCCCCATATATTCAGGCTTTCAGATGGTTCATTCATACCAGAGGTACTTAGGAGTTATTGTGTGTGTGTTTGTGTTTTTAGTGTTTATTTATTTTTGAGACAGAGTGAGAGAGAGAGAGGATGAATGTGAGCAGGGAAGTGGCAGAAGGCGAAGGGACAGAGGATCCCAAGAGGGCTCTGTGCTGACAGCAGTGAGCCTGACGTGGGGCCTGAACTCAAGAACCCTGAGATCATGACCTGAGATGAAGTCAGACGCTTGACCAACTGAGCCACCCAGATGCCCCATTATTGTGTGTTTCTAACATGAGGCAAAGAAATATGCTATAACTTTTTCCAATTTAAAGAATTTTTTTTGTGCAGGCTTCAAAAAGACTTACAGCTGAAATAGTTTCTACTCTATGAGTATAAGAGATGGGCATGACTATTTTGAAAGAAAATATGGAGTTTTATGATATATAAAGGATGAAACACTTCTTTCATATTCAACAAATATTGTTTGCGTGTTCTACATCTTCTTCATATTTAAAGAAGAGAAGATTTTTCAAAAATATTGGTGGTGATTCTGAAAATAATCCTGTTTCCAGTGGCTACTCTTAGCTAGTCCTAAGGAATGATCCTGGTATTTTTTAAAAATCTTTTATAATGTTGCCATCATTTGGCAGCTACCTTCACAGAAGACACTTTGCTTTTTGAGCTAAATATTCACATATACAATTGACAAATTATTTTTAAAATTTAAAATTTTAATTTCTATAATTTTATCTTGCTAGAATGCTTACAGTTCCATCTAAACAATTTATACAATACATACCACAAGTCCTTGCAGTCTTTAAGAGATTCTTAAATACATTTTATTTTAATTTTCTTATCTCGTGATAAAGATTACAATTTTGCTTTTTGTATATTCTCTTTTTATAGGAAAATTAAATAAAATAAGGTATGTAAAATCACTTAAAATTAAGCACCCTAAAAATTAGATGCCTTTTATTTTTAACTGTAATATTATCTTACCTTGTTTTAAAGCATGCTGGTATTGCTCCGAATATACCAAAATGTGTTTTTAGTTCTCTAGTCTGGTAAGTATGTCAGGAAATGAATGTGGGAGAGAGGAGGCAATGGAGAGAGAGAAAAGGAGGGCACAAAAGGAAGGAAAGAAGGAAGGAAGGAAGGAAGGAAGGAAGGAAGGAAGGAGCTCTATACTGAATTCATATTGTATTATACTAGTGTGTTTGGTTCTTCCAGTATGTTTGCTCATTTCTTTCACATTATAGATTTAAGAAGTAACCATTTTTACCTCCATTATATAGATGAAGAAACTGATGGCCTTAAACTTTGAGAAACGTGTCCAAGATCACATTGCCAGTAAATTGGAAAATCAGTTTAGATATAGGACTCCCTAGCCAGTGTTTTCAGGCTGTTAGTTAGCTCTTCTAAATGTAAGGGTCAACATGGTATTAGTTAGGACAAATCACTCAGTGTTATCCTCTGTCAGCAAATTTTGCACCTCCCTGAAAGATGGGATGCAATCAAATGCAACAACATATAAAGCATGGAATTTTTTTTTAATGCTTCTTTCAAAGAAATCAATCTCATAAGCACTTAGAGATCAAAACACTGGATCTGAGTAATTAAAGATTTTCTTTGGATGTGTGCCATTTATTTAATAGTTTTTGTGTGAAGGAAGATGTGGAGGGGGCGGTGCCTGGGTGGCTCAGTCGGTTAAGTGGCCTACTTCAGCTCAGGTCATGATTTCACATTCTGTGACATCAGGCTCTGTACTGACCTCAGAGCTTGGAGCCTGCTTCTGATTCTGTGTATCCTTCTCTCTCTGCCCCTGCTCCACTCGTGCTCTTTCTCAATAAACAAATAAATAAATTAATTAATTAAAAACATTGAAAAATTAAAAAAATAATTTTTTGTGTGAAGGGCTCTACTTATGCTTTACAGTTAGTGAATAATTAAAATATTTTTTTAAAGCTTTATTTATTGAGAGAGAGAACGCACAAGCAGGGGAGGGACAGAGAGAGGAGAGAAAGAATCCCAAGCAGGCTCTGCACTGCCAGCACAGAGCCCAACACTGGGCTTGAACCCATGAACTGTGAGATCATGACCTGAGCCAAAGTCAAGTGCTGGAAGCTCAACCCACTGAGCCAGCCAGGAGCCCCCAGTTAGTGAATAATTAAATAGGATACATTATCTATGTTAGCTGAAGTGATCTAGTTTAAAAGTTGTAATTCATGTAACTAAAAAGAAGACTTGAAACCCAGACTATTGGGTTCTCCTTCCTCTTTTAGGGGAAGCCACACATCTAAGCATTTTTAACTGGTAACTAAGGGTCATTCTCAAGTGCCTCCTCCCTCCATCTCTTGAACTAAGGTATTGCGTGTTTCTGGTATTTCAGTTTCTTTTGCAGATGCTTCAGTCTTTGCCCCAGAATCTAAAATGTTTTCTAGCCATGATATATTCAGTAGGAATAGTAATTTGGGTCTCGATGAGAGTGCAACACACTGCTTCGTAGAGATAAAGAATAGTGTGTCAAAGTGATACTTATATAGTAAAAATGAGACAGTGGTTCTCCTGCATGATACCTTTGTGTCTTCCTATAATTGACCAAGACTTTACATCGTTCACTGTTCTTTCTTTTGACTTCAAAGACTAACCTGGATCAGTTGCCCTTTGCACGAGCTCTTCAGGCAAAACAAATCCACCTATTAAGAATGTACCAACCCAGAACATGCCATATATAACTTTAAATTATTTCGTATTTCTCTGACAGTCTCATCTTCTTGTTAAACATTCATGACTGGAAGACAACTGATTTACAGTATGTTAAATGCAATATATTACATTATAAAATACAGGTTTTTACATAGTTTCTCCTGAATATCAGTTTAACATTGAAACAAAGAACGTAATTATTTATTTCCGCTTCTCTTCTTGCCTTATTCCACCTATATAAGGTTTAAAATTCATTTGGTCTATGTGAGCTAAAATAACTACACTATTTACAAGGAAAGCAAAACATAAGTTGAGGGAACTAAAAATGCTTTAAGTTGTTTTTTTTTTTAACAATTCACAGAATTTACATTTATACACTCTTATTCATTTACTCATTCCCTCACCATTCATTCATTCACGTCTAAATACATTTATTTCAGGAATATTTATTGAAGCTGCATTTCATAGCAGATGCTGGAAACATCAGCAGACAGGGAGCTGTGGTGTAACTTTTTATATGCCAGCATGCCGTGTTCATTCTTACTTCCTTTACTTTACCTTCCAAACATGTTTTTTTTTTCCTGCCTAACTCAAATTCTAAAAAATGTGTTTCCGTCTAATATATATCCTTAAAAAAATTTATAAAGAAAGTCATGTTTAAGAGTATTCTGTATCATAGGGGTACCTACCTGAGTGGCTCAGTCGGTTGAGCACCGACTTTGGCTAAGGTCATGATCTCACTGTTCATGGGTTCAAGCCCTGCATCGGGCTCTGTGCTGATAGCTGAGATCTAGCCTGCTTCAGATTCTGTCTCATTCTCTCTCTGCGTCTCCCCAGCTTGTGCTCTGTCTCTCTCTCTCTCAAAAAGTAATGAGCTTAAAAAAAAAAACAGAAAACAAAGAGTATTTTGTATTTTAGAATATAGAATGTATTCTTTGATGTAAATTCTTTGATGACGTGGAATTTTTTCAGTCAGTGCACCTCAATTACATCCTTGTGTATAGACTTCCAGACTCAGTGTCAAAAACGTTAGTGTAATAGAGCACATAATAACTACGAACTCACACTATGGTGTAATTTCTCCCTGAAATTTAGGGAAATTAACATTATTTAGAAAAACATCAATATTTAATATGTATGTACCTAACAGGATGATTTGTATGTCCCTACTTAAAATAGGGTTTATAATGATTTTTTTTTCTTTTTTGCTAAGAACATTTAATTAATTTTTTAAGTTTTTATTTTAATTCCAGTTGGTTAACATACAGTGTTGTACTAGTTACCAAAAATCACCCTTAGGCTCATCACTACAAGTGCACTCCTTAATCCCCATCACCTCTTTCATCCATTAAAATATATCCCTTATTAGGCTAATTTCAAAACTAAGTATTTCTGTCATATATATTTCAGCTTGTATACTAACATACACAGACTCCTTCAACAGAATGCTGTATTTGACATTATTTTATTGCTATATTTTTCCTGGTTATAATAGAAAAAATACGGAAAATTTAGAAAATACATAAAATTACTTAACCAAACTGGGCAGTATATTATAACTGATATCCCTGAATCAGAAACTAATCTTAACATTGCTTATTCTCTTTATTTTTCACATTTATTCTGACACTCTGTGCATATTTGTTACTTCCTACACGTTTACAAATGTATATATGTCTTTTCACCTAACAGAATTGTGTGCTAAACATTTTCTGTGGTATTAAAAGCATTTTGTAAACTTTGCTTTTTTAAAAGTTTTTTAATATATTTTTAATGTTTGTTTAATTTTGAGAGAATGAGACAGAGTACGAGTGGGGAAGGGGCAGAGAGAGAGGGAAACACAGAATCTGAAGCAGGCTCCAGGCTCCGAGCTGTCAGCACAGAGCCCAATAAGGGGCTGAACTCAGGAACTATGAGATTATGACCTGAGCTGAAGTCGAACACTTAAATGACTGAGCCCCCAGGCACTTCAAGCACTTTGTAAACTTTGATACATAAATTTTATGTCAGTATATGACCACTTATTGTGGAGTCCTTAAGTTGCTTCTAATTTAGTTTCTTCAATAAATAATACTGCTGTAAACACTTTTATGCCCTTTGGGGTGTTTCATTTGGAAAGATTCTTAGAAAAAGAAAGTAAATTCAATTCATTTATAATACATTTTATCCATTGCAGAATTCTTATTTGAAGTATGTTGTCAAGTAATTTTCCCCATGGAAATCTTATATAGTTAATGGTATACCATGTGTGTTCATATATTGTTTATTGTATTTCTTTCATCATATAGGAGCTATAACTTAGTTATTTATAGTTTGTTATTTAAGGTTTCTTTTCTCTGAAAATACGTTAAAGATTAGTATTTAATGATACCGAAGGGTAATATGATTTTGTGGCTGCAAATGTAGTATGTATTTCAGTATCTTCTCAAAAACAGGGTGCCACAGTAATAATTTGAAAACAAGAAATCTAGGTATACCTCTTTGCATTGATTTTTCTTGGAGTTCAGTGAACCCATTTTCATGATTTGGTCCTTTTTTGGCTTGGAAAAATATTGCCAACTGTGCCTGTGATTATTACACTTGTTCCATTTATCCTGGTTTCAGTCTATAGAATATTTATAGTTCTTTCATTTCATGTTTTTTCATTGTTCATCTTCATTTTTCTTTTTTTAATGTCCTATTCAGCTGCATTCTTGTAACGTTCTCAAAATCTTTAATGTTTCTGCTGCTCTTTCTTTAAAAACTTTTTTTAATGTTTATTTATTTTTGAAAGAGAGAAAGACGGAGTGTGAGTGAAGGAGGTGCAGAGAAATAGAGGGAGGCACACAATTGGAAGCAGGCTGCAGGCTCTGAGCTGTCAGCACAGAGCCCGACGCGGGGCTCGAACTCACAGACCGCGAGATCATGACCTGAGCCGAAGTCGGACGCTTACCCCACTGAGCCAGCTAGGCGCCCCTCTGTTCCTCTTTTCTAACATCAAAATAGTTTGTTCTGTGACTGCATTACCAGTTTAACTTCAATTCGTTTTCTCATCCTTCTCCCATTGCCTTGTAGAAGGTGTAGTTTCATTTCCAGATCCTCTCCTTCTGTTTCATAAAAAAACATTTTTTAAGTGTAGCAAAATTGCCAAATCATTTTTTAATTATTTTTTCTGATTCTTTAATAAATCATTTTGAGAGGTGTACTTTTCTTCTGAGTCTTCAAAAAGATTTCAGACTTTCTTGTTCTTTTAGACTTTCATAGAGCCAAAGTTTATTCACTAAGAAACAGAGTCCGTATCCCCCTTTACCCAATTTTAGTCATCTTTAAGTGAGGACTGCTCATTCCTTTGTGGTTCAAACCAATAAATAAAGCACTTGAATTGCTGTGGGCTCTTCTTTCAGACCTGGGAGTGCTGGTTGAACCCTTGTCACAGCCAGAAATTAAAGTTGATGTTTAGTTTGGGTCACCCTCACAGTATCTAGCAGACTTTTCAGGTAGGCCAGCACCCAGCGTCCGCACTTCTCATTTCAGTCTACACTATGTAACAGAGTAATTGTCTTAATATTTACTTTCTTCGTGTCGTACATTATGCTTTTCTATTCAGAATACGGCAGTGATTTCTCTGTTGTTTAAGGATGATTCCAACATTCGTGAACCTGACATAAAATGTCTTCCATAGTAGACCTCTTTCTTGAACATCATTTTATTTTAAAGTTTATTTATTTAGAGTGAGAAAGAGAGAGCACAGGCGTGTGCATACAAAGGGGAGGGGCAAAGAGGGAGGGAGGGAGAGAGAATCCTAAGCAAGCTTCATGCTGTCCGCATGGAGCCCAACATGGAGCTGACATTCCCAAACCCCGAGATCATGACCTGAGCCAAACCCTAGAGTCAGCTGCTTAACCAACTGGGCCACCCACGTGTCCCTTAAACATCATTTTAATCCTCGTCTCTGCCCTGTCCCAACTCTACCACTTGTTCAAACAATAACCTTGCTCTGAAGCCAAGATCGAAGGACACATTCTTTAATGGGCCAGACCTCTTTGTTTGTTCTTAGCATAGGCTTCCTAAGTAAACAGAAGAGACAGTCATTTAAACTTTACCATCAAAAAATAAACAGTCTTCTTTATTCTTTCGGTTAAAACATTCACACATGAATGGAGTTCTTCCTAACAGCAACTGAATACACATTTTTAATCTTACTTCCTTCAGTATCGGTTCTAATTTCAGGTTCCCATTTTCACACATTTTTCCCCCATTTTCCTCAATTTAAGTGTTTTATTTTATTTTATTTTGACATTTCCAGATCTTGGCAGCAGTGCTAATTCTTTGTCAGTCCATCTGTTGTTGGGCCTCAGATAGTAGGTGTCCAACCTTGTGCCATGTCCTTTTTACATGAGGAGCTCAGGGAGCTGGTGGGAAGAACATTACCTGCCTCCCGATGTTTGATTTCTCTACCCAGGCTGTGCACTTTCACAAAAACAAATTGGGAGCTGGTGCATGGATATTGCCAAGTTTCTGCTTTTTTTTTTTTTTTAAGGGAAATAGATATGAGGATGTATGACATTTGAAATATGAAAAAGAGCCTATGAAGAACAATTGTGTAAAGGAAAGTTTTCTTAACCTTGGCCTTAGCTATGCAAAAAGCACATCATCTTTAGGGTAAAATAAGCGAGTTATCATTTGGTACCTTTTCTAAAAGCCTATTTTGTTGTGGGGAAGAAAAAAACAAACTTAAAAAGGACTAATTCATAATGTGTGCTAGAAGACTGTGATGTATTTCACTGCTAAGGAAACGGAAAGATAATGACTACACATCATTTAGGTACTTCAAAATGGTGAATTTATGAGTAACACATTATTTTTTATTTGGCCTGATTTTCACAATAAAATTTTTTAAATGATAATTTGTTGCATTTATTGCCTATACTATTTGTTATATCAGGAAGCACTATTTTATTTATAGAACCCATTGGTATTTTTAATACTAAATCTGATTAATTTGAAAATTTATTATCCTATTTCATACACACAAAGTGTTAGGTTTTATATATGTTTTATAGAAATAGATGAGAATCTGTGCATAGGAAAGTAAAAAGAAAATTCATGTCAAGATCATTGTCCACAAAGAGGAAAATGGCCACCTAAAAATGTGTTTTTTTGGTTATTTGATTATTTATTTGTTTCTTTATCTAGAACTAGCATTGAAAAGCCCAGAAATGAAACTTTACAAGGTCTCCAACTGGTGGGGATTTAGAGACGCTGATTTATGCCCATCTAACTCATAGAAATATTTTTGTATAAAGTGTAAAGTCAGTTAATAAAGAAGTACTTTGCATAATATAGTATGTTAATTAATAAGTTACTGTGGGAGGGGCACCTGGGTGGCTCAGTGGGTTAAGCGTCTGACTTTGGCTCAGGTCATGATCTCACAGTTTGTGAATTCAAGCCCCACGCCAGGCTCTGTGCTGACAGCTTGGAGCCTGGAGCCTGGAGCCTGCTTCAGATTCTGTGTCTCCCTCTCTCTCTGCCCCTCCCCTGCTTGCGCTCTGTCTCTGCCTCTCTCTCTCTCTCAATAATAAATAAACATTAAAAAAAAATTAAACAAAAAAGTTACTGTGGGAAGCAGTGTAGTGTAGTATTTAAGAAAGATCCAAGACTTGGGAATCAGATTGCCTGGATCTGAAACCTGTCTCAGTGGCTTCCTTGAACTGTGTAATTTCTAGTAATTACATCACTCTTCTGTGCCTTAGTTTCCTCATTTGCAAAATGAGGATAATAACTGGGCATAGCTTATAGGGTTGTTATGATGATGTAGAGTTAATTCAGGTAAAGCATTTAGAACAGTGTCTGGCACATAGTAATTACTCAGAAAATGTTCCCTATTATAATTACTCTTCCTGTGAAAATGCAGCTTAAAAGGGCAGGGCACTCATATGCTTTTTCTGGCATTTTTCTCTCACTCTTGGGAAGCCATCAGAGAAGCTCTATGGCAATCCCAAGTTTGTTCTTTTGGGCAGGAAATTAGGACAAAGTTGTTAATTACATAATTTAATTGTCTATTGCATTTAGGAAGAGGTAGCCTGGTACATCTACCTTCACAAATGGTGCAGTCTTGCCTCAGGAGACCCAGTAGTCAGTCTTTGTACCAAGAATCTCCCTGGTTGGTGCTTAGATGAGCACTGGTAATTTTGTGCCTTTGCTGTTCTCTCTTTTCTGTCTTCCAGTGTTGCATAGCCATTCCCCTCCACTCCTTTATGACTCCCACATTCTTTGTATATGTGTGTTACTTTCAAGCATTTTTGCTCTGAGAACTTCACAGAAGTATATTCATCGATCCATATGTATTGATTTTATAATTAAACCTCAGCAGGCCCTTATTTATTTCCACGTTCTTGAGGGGAACTTATTTTTATCTTCCCATGTTCTTTATTTAGTGCATATATAAATGCATAATTAATCATTCTTATAAATTCCTGGCAACCGATAAGTGTTACTGCCAGATTTGGCAGATAAGGCTAGATGTTTAAATGAAGACCTTTCTTGGGCGTGGCTTGATCTCTTTCTGTAACTGATTCTGGCCTTTGTTCACTTTTTGATTTGTTTTGTTATCTGTCTCGTGTGTGTCTGTTGCCTTCCTAGGAAAATAGCACGTTTCTTAAGAGAAAGGATGTCTTAATACTAATGCCTTTGTTCATTGTGCCAAACATAAAGCTGGACCCAGAAAGGTTTTGTTGTTCTCCGTGAAATCATGGGTTGTGTTTCTCTTGCTTTGCAGTTGCAAGTGGTATGAGATGGTGTAACAAGACCTCCGTAAGAATTGGTGTACTAAATGGACACAAGAGCAACCACAAAACCCAAAAGCTAGACTTTGTGTGTTTAATAACATAATATGAGTATCTGATATGTTTTTTACAATTATTCTGTAGTAATTAGCTTTATATGCCCCCAAACATTAAATGCCTTACTGTTTTGTTTCCATTGTAAGACTCAGAGTGTAGTCTTAAGAAGTTTAATTTCCATCCATTTCCTTCTTATGTAGAGAATTTGAAAAACTTTTTTTTTTTTTTTTAATTTGAATTGTTTCAAATCCAGACAAAACATCAGGGTCTCCATATTGTGAAGTCTTTTCGGTCAGAGATGTGCCTTGTGTAGATAGACATCTCCATCTCTGGTGTCAACCTTCCAGCTTCTGCTTTGGGAAGCATCTAGAAAGATCATTTACCTGGTAGTGAACAGATGTACCTTTTGTAGATACCGTGCACAGCTTGTGTGCATGTATGGGTAATTTTATCCTGACAACAATGACGAGAGAGCCATAGCTGATACTATGATCACGACTTTGTGTGAAGTACCTTGAGCACATAGAGGTTAAAAATTAAACTGTCCATGATCACAGATGAAACTTTTCAGAGCAAATATTCTGAGATTTTTGTTGTTGTTTTTAAACTCCAGCACATTGAGTTTCTCTTTGCCAATGTTGTTGTCTACTGTAATCAGAATTTCAGATATGTGATATATTTACTTCTGCTGTATCTACTGGAAAGCATAAAATACCTACATTAATTGGTGAAGATTAATTAGTGAAGATTGATTCTGTGTCTTCTGGTTACACATTCCATTTCTTTCATATTCTTTCTGAGATCATGAGTTTCACTAAAACAGATAAAGAATTTGAAGTTATATAACTGAAATTTCTAGAGCTGATCTCTTATTGAGATGAGAATGTGTTTAAGGCAATATTAACTCTTGAATGTCTGGGTCTAATGTTTCACCTAATTCTGAAATGAGCAAATGCTTTTTATTACCATAAGAAAAAATCATGAAGGACTTTGAATGTTAATGGATTTTGGACCAGCTAACCTTTCTGAGTTATCTCCACCTTTGCCTGCCATTCATTAGTCTGTTTTACATCTTTTCAGAGGTAGAAGTGAAGTTGTTGAAACCCTCTAATAATGTGAAAAAAAAATCTTGTCTGTTGAAACAAAAATTGTTTCTTGTGCATTGCAATTCTCACTGTAGGTAATGATCAGCTGTTATGCATCAATTTGAAAATTCATTTCAGTATTGTTAACTGACTATAAATATATGGTTTGGTACTTTGAGTTCTCTTTTGAATCAGTTGTAACATCTGTTAATTTCCTCATTAATTAACAAGCTAATTAAAATCTTTGATACATGTTCATTTTATGTCTTCATGATAATCATATTTGTGCCTCTTATTTTGAAAATTATCTTTTAAGACCCTTTTTTTGCTGCATTTTCTTTCTGCCTCTTGTCAAGCCAGTTATCTTGCCCACTGTAATTGAATTACCTATCTTTTGGCAGTTTACAACTATTTGGAGGCTATTAAGCAACAGAATAGTCTCAGTATATAAGTGATTACTCAAGCAACAAAGATTTAAATGTTACCAAAGTTCTCTAAGTCCATCGTATGCATATTTTTTTAGAAACCTTTTTTTAAGTTTATTTATTTTGAGACAATGCAGGCGAGCACTAGTGAGAGAGGGGCAGAGAGAGAGGGAGAGAGAAAATCCCAAGCAGGGTCTCTGCTATAACCTGTCTGTGCAGAACCCCGCAGGGGCTCAAATCCACAAACCCTGAGATCATGACCCCAGCTGAAATCAGGAGTCACATGCTTAACTGACTGAGCTACCCAGGTGCTCCCTTATATGTATGTTTCAATATAAGAAACACACATATATAGTATATGTATATGAAAGATAATAGTATTTTAGATGGTGGAGATTTTTTTTTTTTTTTTCATATTGATTTGTTGTAAAGAGGCAGAGCACTAAGTGAATGTTATCAAGGAGGAAAAGGAAACATTCCTGAAATTTGCCTCTGGATCAGAATCTATAAGAAGGCATATTGATTTCATGAGACATCATATGATAATACATAGTGGTATACCAAGGAGAATTTGCTCTTAAACTGAGAAATACTTTATTTATATATATTTTGCCAGATTGGGAGATAAAACATTATTTATGTTTGAGTTCTCAGCTTCTGTCAGACTCCTTCAGAAAATGTACTGTTATCATCATAGACTATTTCAGAGGTGACTAATTTTTATTCTCATTATAAATAGCATATCCATGTTTACTCACATTTCCTATCTGGAAAGTATATGCAAACGCGAGATAAAGGATGAAGCAGGCTGACTAGCAAGTTAAATAGTAGGAAGAGGAGGGAGGCATGGATGAGGAATAAGCATTGAACTCATAGCTAATTTAAAACCTATCCCTGTCTCTCTGATGGTGCAGTGGGGGCAAGTTGACTTTCCTTCTTTGCCTTAGCTCAACTCCAGTAGGACCTGCTAAGTTATAAAACTCATTTTGGTGAGGCACTGAACAAAAATACGTATAACTAAATAGATTTATGTTACAATCTAAGACTGGAGTTCAACCTAGAGATTTTGATCTGGTGATCCGCAGGCCAGAACTAGTTGATATGGGTGTTTTGCTGAGCTGTACTATACGGGTCCCCACAGGGTTTTGTTTTGTTTTTAGTGTGCTTATAGTTGATTATGACTATTGAACCCTGAAGGACTTCATATGAAAATCTGGATTTGAGTCTTTGCTTTGAAAATTGGGTTATCAGGCAGCTCTGGGTTCCTATTTTCTTAGGGGAGTAACACGTGGTAGGCTCTCAGGAGTGATTTGCCTCCATATGAAAGACACATACTCTCCAGTTCACAAGAGCCCCTGCCACTTCCTGTTATGTCCCTAAAAATACTCATAAAATGTATCTTTATGTTGAATTAGTGGTTTTACCTTATCTGATTTGCTTTAGTTGTGTTTCCTGCATGGCCCCTATAATCCTTTGAGTGAACCACAATTTGTTAATTGTGATTTTTTTTTTTTAATATAGTGACTATGATATACTCATCTATGATTCTGGGTGTCTTGCAGAGTCTGTCAGTCAGGAAATGCTCAGTGTGGATTGAATGAGTGCACTGATGAATTATCATTGTGTATTTACTTCAGTGTTAGCTCTAATCTAGGGATAGAGAAATTAATCTAGAGATTTTAAAGTATATATCACCCACTCTTGATTTTTTGGTTATTTAGATTTGGAGTGTGATGAAAATTAGTCATCATAGGGTTTTAGGAAATCAAATTTAAGAGGTAAGACTAGTTTGAAACTAAATTTAGAAGATATTTCTTAAATTCTCCTGAACTTTGTTTTTTCAGCTTTAATACACGAAAATCAGACCTTTACATAGTTCTGTGAATTTATTTGTCTTGACTCTATCTATGTCAGTAAGTTATTCAAAATAAAATCACATAGATTGGTAAGTAATTGAAATATTCTCCAATTCTGGTGTTTTTGTTTTCAGACAAATGTATAAATTTTTCACTGTAGAATTTTTCCACGTATCCAACAAATATGTAACAAGTGCCAGATTAAAGAAACAGACAACAGCAACAAAACTTTAAATAAAAAAGCAATCATATAGGATGATGTAAAACATCATAATAGCTACAGATTTTTGGAAATAATGTGTAAAATTTAGCTAGTACACAATGGATATAAAATATGAATGTAGTTACTTTTTATAAGTTAAAAATATTTTTCAATTAGATAAATTTTACATGGTAGTTTTGGGAAGACAAGGTAAATCCAACAAAATGATGATCGTAAAAGTGATAAAGCACATTAAGCTATTAGGAGGATGTTACTAATGACTGAAAATTAAACATAAAACATTAGAATGTAGTAAAAAAAATAGAAACTGAGATATTACTGGAAAATTTTAAATATTTAAATTCTGTTGTAGGTTTAAAGATGAAATATGATTTATTCTTATTCAAAGTATTTAAATATATGGACATAGCAATCTTTACTTTTTTTTTTTTCATTTCTTTATTTGTTTAACATTTCTTCAGCGCCCAGAATGTGCTAGCTACTGTCCATAAGTGTTGGAAAATCAGACCTAGCGCAAATACTTCATTATCTCCTGAAGGAGATCGGAAAAGTAGAGCAACACATCACAGTTTTAGAAGACCGATATTAGAATTATGCTCAAGGTATTAACAAAAGTCAAAGGGATCACAGTTCACTATGTGAAAGTAAGGGAAGAATCCGAGATCATTTCACAGAAGATCATGTGTGTGCTCAGACTCCCAGATACATATGCCGTAGGAGTTAAGCCAGAGAGAAAAGCAGATAGGACTGAAGTTGGAAAGAGGAAATATATGTTTGGAGGTGTGGTAAGTATTCATGTGGGTCTAAAGCAGAGTGTGAACTGAGAAAGTGGTAAAGGATGAGTCTAGACCCTTAGGGATGAGAAAGTGGTAAGGGATGAGTCTAGAAATTGCAGGGCAATTTCTTGAAAGATTTCTTGGACTGAATATTTGGAGACAGTCTCTTTACACAAAGGGAGGATATCCGTGTATCGTGGGCAGGGAGTGACATAATGTTAGTGCTCTGGAAATGTTACTGTGATGATATGTGAAGGGTAGGTGGTTTGAACTGCTAATGGGAGATCAACTAGAAGTGAGGGGATGAGATAATTTCAGTAGTTTAGAAGTGAGAGCTACAGAAGAATGCTGTTGGGGGTAAGAGTGAATCAACATTCAGGAGGCAGAATTGTGTCTGGGGGTCAAAATAATATTGTCGCTAAGTGAAGGATAGTTTCCATTTTCCCAGCACTACATTGTCAGTCAGATGGATTGGATTTAGGTGCTATTCACTGCATTTGAATTTGGAGATACATGGGAGTGGGAAGAGTTTTGTTGTGGGAACGGGGATTAAGATAATGACTTAGGGGCAAGATGAACTGAAATGTCTGAAAAATATTCAACTGGGGATGTCATTTAGGAAGTTATAAGTGTGAATTTGAAACTCAAGCTGTTAGTCAACAGAAGGGAAAGATGTGCCTCTTCAAATGGCTCCAGGATGGAATTCTAGGAAACGCTAGTATTTGAAAGCATGCAGAAAGGACTACCTAGTGACAAAGCAAGCATTGTTTGAAGGTTACTACTTGAACCTGGTGACAACCTGGTGGGTAGGTACAGACATTATCCATAGTGTAAAACAGAGCTGGCTAAGACACAAAGAGACCAGGTAACTTTTTCAACACAGAGAAATAGAACCTAGAAATTTCAAACAAACAAACAAACAAACAAATAAATAAATAAATATATATATATATATATATATATATATTGGTGTTTGGGATTTGTCATGTGACAAATCAACATACTCAAAAAAACTTTTAATTGAGTTCTTAGTATTTAGTACGTGATTCTTAAGTTACATTCTAACCTGAAGACGTTACCTTTCTACATTTAGAAATGCTTTTAAATATTATGCTCATGTAATCCATATATTACCGGTATGCAACCCAACACTATTTTTTTCTCTTTCTAGAAAAAAGGAACTATTACATAAACTTTTCTAATCTAATCAAATCTTTACCTGAGTAATAAGTATTTGTTCTGAATTTATGTTATTTCAGTGCCATGTAGTTGCTTAGACTAAAAAGCCATGCAATTTGATAAAAGCTTTCTATTCTTTGTACATTATTGAATATTGTATTAATTAATCTTGCAGCATAGTATAGAAATTGGAAAAGGATTTTGTTATGTGCTTTCAGGTCATAGAATGAAAAATGCTCTTTGAAAAGCAAGCTATTATCTCTTTTCCATTACACTTAAACCATTCATCTAAAGTTTATAGAATTCATAATTAAATAGAAATTGGAAATCTTTGGCACAGATGGGCTAAGTAACCTCACAAATTACAGAGAAAACACACTGACTTCAGGCTGTCATTATTCTCAGATGCTAATTTCACAGTACCAAAATGATTTGTTCAAATAATTATTTTCTATCTTTATATTAAACATTTTGCCAATGAGTTCCTTTGGTGCCAGTAGAATTAATTATTTATCTCTGAAAATGTTCAGATATTATATAATATTCTAGGTCTGCGGTTGATGGGTTACTTACTAGTTAGGGAGCTAAGCATGGAGGCAAGGAGGAACCAGTAAACCTATTATATATAGAACTTTTAAAATATCTTTTATAGTACCCACTAAAATTGGTATTTTATTTTAAGTTTATTTATTTATTTTTGAGAGAGCGAGAGAGCATGAAGGGCAGAGGGAGAGAGACCCCCAAGCAGGTCCTGTACCATCAGCACAGTGCCAAATGTAGGGCTTGAACTCAAGAACCATGAGATCGTGACCTGAGCCGAAATCAAGAGTCAGATGCTTAACCCACTGAGCCACCCAGGTGCCCCTAAAATGGCTATTTTAAAATAAGTTAAAATGAATTAGGATAAAAGTGATTTTTCTCTGTGGGGTATTTCTGGATATAGAAATTGGTACAGATGATTTTTTTTCTTGGCCTTTACATAAATATCTTACGAAACTATAGCCTGCCCTTTCCCCACAAATTCAATTTTGAAATATAAAAATCTTAAATGACTTAAGGTGCTAGTTAATCCACTTAGTAAATGCAGGAACCTGTTTTATATAACGCATCAGCAGCCATCTAGGTTCTTACTGAATACTTTCAGTGACAAATTACTTTTTAAGGTAGAACACTAATCATGGCATATATATATTTTTGAGGCCATATATCTTAGTGCTATTGATTGATTGATTGATTGGTTTAAAACTTTTTTTTCAGTTTATTTATTTTGAGAGAGAGAGAAAGAGCACATGTGTGCAAGTGGGGAAGGGGTAGAGAGAATGGGAGAGAGAATCCCAAGCAAGCTCTGCACTGTCAGCCCGGAGCCTGATGTGGGGCTTGAACCCATGGTCTGTGAGATCATGACCTGAGCCAAAACCAAGAGTCAATCATTTAACTGACTGACCCACCAAGTGTCCCTTACCTCCTTTTAAATAATTAAATCTCCTTGATTTCTCTCCCTTCCCTCTCTCTCTCGATAAGAAAAAAAAAAAAGCAACATGTAGTAAAAGTACAGCAATTCTATATTACAAGAAAAAACACTGAAATTAGGTAGATGTTAGCATTTTATTACATGTTCTTTGGATATGAGTCACACACATAAAAATTTTCTATCTATACTGATATAAAAATTATCTATGAAATGTGTCTCTGTGTGTGTATGTGTGTAAATGTGTTGTAGTTTTTTTTTTATCTATAGACCCATATAATCTGTTTTATAAATTTTGAATTTTATTGTATTATAGTCAGATAACATCATTTGCATGATGTTTATTGCTATTTATTGGTATTTGCCTTATATCTTGATGGATTATAAAGTACCCATTCTGCTTTTAAAGAATATTAATTTTCTGGTTATTGAATATAGGTGCATATTATATAACCACCAGATCACATTTGTTCAATTTTTCTAATTCTTTGGTCAGCCTGAGCAGTCAATAACTGAGAAGTTAGTTGCAATTCCCACTCCATGAGTGTGGATTTTCTCAGTGTTTTAAAGTTTTGCTGTACATGTTTTGCATCTCTCTTATTAGCTGCATGGAAACTAAAAATTGTTATTTCTTTACAGCAAGATTTTTCTTGTGTTATAATATATAATGTACAACTTTATATACAATGAGATTGTTTTTAAAATCTGTACTGCTGTAGCTTCACTGACGTTTGATATTTGCTTGGTGTTTGTGTGTGTGTGTGTGTGTGTGTGTGTGTGTGTGTGTGTGTATTTATCCTTTTACCTTTATGCCTTTTTATTTTGAGTGTATATCTTATCTTTATAAATGACCTCCCCAATAATGTGTATTTTAAGATACATATATTTTCTTACCTCTTTTTTTCCACTACTAATAATAAAAGGTTATCTTACCCTGTGTATTTTGAAACTACTGCATAGTAATTTCATTCTATAAATGTGATTTCCCAAGGCAATCCCCTATTCTGAAAAATTTGTTTCTTTTTTTCACAGCTAAAAAATTGCTCATATCATCCATTTTTCAATATTTATCCCATTATGTTCATGTTCCTATAAATTTAATTTTAATTTTTTTTTTTTTAGTGTTTATTTATTTTTGAGAGACAGAGAGAGACAGCATGAGCGGGAGAGGGCAGAGAGAGACAGAGGGAGACCCAGAATATGAAGCAGGCTCCAGGCTCTGAGCTGTCAGCCCAGAGCCCGACGCGGGGCTTGAACTCACAGACCGCGAGATCATGACCTGAGCCAGTCAGACGCTCAAGCAACTGAGCCACCCAGGCGCCCCTAAATTTAATTTTTATATCAAATATTATGCACATTTTACAGCTTCCTTTTCTTTCCCCCTTGTTTTTGCTCTAAAAAGTCTGTTCAAATTTTTGCTGAAATATCGATTCCTCGATGATGATTACCTATTTAGAATTGCAATTTTACATTGCCTTCTACATTAACAAAATAGCCTAGAACTAGAGTACCAATTTACACAGCTTTCAGCAGTATATTCACTTGTCTCCCTAACCCATTGCCAACACTATGTATTACCCTACTTTATAATTTTCAGTGAAACTCATTGCCAACACTATGTATTACCCTACTTTATAATTTTCAGTGATTTTTCACTGATATTTATTTTATAATGTTTACTTTTTGCCTTCAAGAACTTCTTGTTCATATTCCTTGACTATTTTTCACTTCCCCAATTCTTAAGTTCCTAAGGAAGAGACACCTATCTCATTTGAATTAACATAATTATTTCAACAAATATTTGTTGAAGCCCTACTGTTTGATAGACAGTGGTCAAAGATCTTTAGATACATTTGCAAATAAATCAGACACAACAATTCCCTGGCTTTGTGAAGTTTACAATCCAGGGTAGTAGACAGATAATAAAGAAATTGATTGATAACTATGGAAAATATAACATGTTACAGTGTGGCAAGTGGGAAGGAAAATATAAAAAGCAGATGAGCATAAGGGGGTTGTGAGGGCCAAGGAATGAGGGAGAGGGCAGTTTTCAATGGGCGATTGTTAATGAGTAGCTGAGGGTTGAAGGAAGACTTAAAAAGACTTTGTGTGATAAAAACAAGTGGGGAAGAAAAGGAGGGTGCTGGAAAAGATATATGCAAATGACATATCAGACAAAGGGCTAGTATCCAAAATCTGTAAAGAACTCACCAAACTCCACATCCAAAAAAAACAAAGAATCCAGTGAAGAAATGTGCAGAAAACATGAATAGACACTTCTCTAAAGAAGACATCCAGAGGGCCAACAGACACATGAAAAGATGCTCAACATCGCTCCTCATCAGGGAAATACAAATCAAAACCACACTCAGATATCACCTCACGCCAGTCAGAGTGGCCAAAATGAACAAATCAGGAGACTGTAGATGCTGGCGAGGATGTGGAGAAACGGGAACCCTCTTGCACTGTTGGTGGGAATGCAAACTGGTGCAGCCGCTCTGGAAAACAGTGTGGAGTTTCCTCAAAATATTAAAAATAGATTTACCCTATGACCCAGCAATAGCACTGCTAGGAATTACCCAAGGGATACAGGAGTGCTGATGCATAGGGGCACTTGTACCCCAATGTTTATAGCAGCACTTTCAACAATAGCACTTTCCAATTATGGAAAGAGCCTAAATGTCCATCTACTGATGATGGATAAAGAATTTGTGGTTTACATACACAATGGAATACTACTTGGCAGTGAGAAAGAATGAAATATGGCCTTTTGTAGCAATGTGGATGGAACTGGAGAGTGTTATGCTAAGTGAAATAAGTCATAGAAAGACAGATACCGTATGTTTTCATGCTTAGGTGGATCCTGAGAAACTTAATAGAAGACCATGGGGGAGGGGAAGGAAAAAAAAAGAGAGGGAGGGAGCCAAACCATAAGAGACTCTTAAAAACTGAGAATAAACTGAGGGTTGATGGGGGGGAAGGGGAGGGTGGATGATGCGCATTGAGGAGGGCACCTGTTGGGATGAGCACTGGGCGTTGTATGGAAACCAATTTGACAACAAATTACATATAAAAAAAATAAAAGGAGGGTGCTTATGGTTTTACAAATATTATGGGACTATTCATAACTCTGCTAGATCCATCCATCTATAAAATGCGATTCACCCAATTTCTCCTTCTCCACACTCTGAAATTCAACTATACGGTACTCTTCTTAGGAGTACATAATTGAAATGAAAAGGATGAGCCTACTCAGGAAGCTGAATAAAAATAATGTGTTCTATGTTTCAATTATATCTTATTATGTTTCCAGGGTCCAATGAGGAAATTAATTATTGTTTTGCCCTGTAGCATAATTCATGAAGCAGTGCTTGCAGGAAAAGGAACTGTAAATATTTTAACTTGTTTCTACTCTACTTTTTGACCTAATATATCAGTAATTCTCAAATCCATAAAAATAAATCTTTTTCAAAAAAATTTGGAAAGTAAGCCTTAAAAATGTCTCTTCACCAGGTTAGGTGACACATCTTCAATTGCTGCTATTTTTGCTGCTACTTTTAGCTTTATTATTATATTTAAAAGACATAAATCTACGGGGCGCCTGAGTGGCTCAGTCGGTTGGGCGCCCAACTTCGGCTCAGGTCATGATCTCACAGTCCATGAGTTTGAGCCCCGCGTCGGGCTCTGTGCTGACAGCTCAGAGCCTGGAGCCCTTTTCACATTCTGTGTCTCCCTCTCTCTCTGCCCCTCCCCTGTTCATGCTCTGTCTCTCTCTGTCTCAAAAATAAATAAACATTAATAAAAAAAAAATTAAATAAAAAAAAGACATAAATCTAGTTTTAAGTAGTATATTCTATAGGTTTAAGGTTTTAAATTTCTGTCCATGTGAGTAACTCATTAATACATCTTAAACTTTGCAGTCCAGTATAAATCTGATCTCATTTATAATTCAGTAGACAAAATTATTTCTAAAGCTGTAGCTCTTTGCCAACCAACATTCCTGTTTGATATTGGTATCCTCATCATCTGCATTTTCTACAGTTAAGATCAAGTGTTATGCTTCTTTGTTCATTTGTTTTATTTTTTAGGTTCCACATGGAAGTGAAATTGTACGGTATTTGTCTTTCTCTCTGACTCATTTTGCCACGAAAACAGACCTTAGGAAATATGTATGTTCATAATGTTTTCAACGACAGTTGTACTGAAAACTTGGGGTAATATACGGGACCTGGGCACAGGGTCCCCATGGTAGAATGCTGTGGGGACGTGTCTCCAGGAGTCATACCATTCAGAATCCCAGACTCTTTGAACTCACTCAGTCCAGTGACTTATTTTGGTGAAATGCACAGCAGCCCACCCTATGATGAGGCTGTACCTGAGGCTTGGTAAGCATGTGTTCATTGGAATGCAGCTTTGAGGCTGCCAGCGGAGGCCAGAATGCAAGTTAACATGGGGAGAAGGGCCCAGACATAAGCTGGCACCACGTGGCAGGCATATGTATGAGGCTTTGTTCCACCTGTCCCTATCTACTCCCCACACTGAGCAGAAGCCACATATGGGGACCCCGCCAGCACACTGGATCGTGAGAAATACAAATGGTTGTTTTCTGAGCCAGGAAGTTTGGGGAGGCTTGAAACTTAGTAATAGATGTCTGATTGAGTCCTCAACATTGTTTTTCAATCTGAGAGTGAAGGAAAATCTTCAGCACAGACTTGATATATTTTTTTTAATCAGACACACCTGGTAATGCATTCAGTTATGAAACACATAGTGTGAATTAGTCACGAAGGTTTTCTATGTATGCTAGAGAATATCTTTTCACACTGACATACATAGATATTCCTTCAGATAATTGGATTTACTTCTTTTCCATGGCAGGAATATTTTGGGTTCCGATTATTTCTCTTTGTTCAGTCATACATCTCAGAATCTTCTTACCTAAAACTCTACTGACATACCTTAGGGCCATGATTTTTGGACTTTTAAAATTCACACAATATTAAAACTAGAGGGAAAATAATGTGTCTGAAGTTAAGTGTGTCAAATTTTAATTTGTCATCTAAAGCCATAGAAAGAAAAGACAAAGGCGGGGGTAGGTGCGGGAAGCCTACCAAATGCTATTCCTGCTATTTTAAGAAGGTATGGATATTGTGAACATCAAAAATATAGGAAGGATGTACTCTAAAAATAAAGTAGTATTCTTTTATTAAAAATATTCTGTATGAGGGGCACCTGGTGACTCAGTTGGTAAGCGTCTGTCTTCAGCTCAGGTCGTGATCTTGCAGTTCGTGATTTCAAGCCCCACATCATGCTCTGTGCTGACAGTTTGGAGCCTGGAGTCTGTTTCGGATTCTGTGTCTCCCTCTCTCTCTGCCCCTTCCCCATGCATACTCTGTCTCTCTCTCTTTCTCAAAAATAAATAAACATTAAAATTTTTAAAAAATATTCTGTATGAAACACTAATTTGTTTGATACATTTGTTTTGCCCGGTAGATTTCAAGTCTCCTTTATTTTTTAATATTTATTCAAGGCTGCTTTATTTTTTAACAGTTTTTTAATTTAAATGCAAGTTAGTTAACATATTGTAATAATGATTTCAAAAATAGAATTTAGTGATTCATCGCATACATATAATACCTGGTGCTCATCCCGTTAAGTGTCTTCCTTAATGCCCATCATCCATTTAGCCCATCTCTTGCCAGCAGCCCTCAGTTTGTTCTCTATATTTAAGAGTCTCGTATGTTTTGTCTCCCTATTTTTATCTTATTTTTCCTTCCCTTCCCCTATGTTCATCTGTTTTGTTTCTTAAATTCCACATATGAGTGAAATCATATGATACTTGCTTTTCTCTGTTTTCGCTTAGCGTAATACACTCTAGTTCCATCCATGTTGTTGCAAATGGCAAGGTTTCATTCTTTTTGATCGCCGAATAATATTTCATTGTATGTTTATACCACATCTTCTTTATCCATTCATCCATCGATGGACATTTGGGCCCCCTCCATAGTCTGGCTATTGTCGGTAGTGCTGCTATAAACATTGGGGAGAATGTGCCCCTTTGAATCAGCATTTTTGGGCCCTTTGGATAAATACCCAGTAGCACAATTGCTGGGTCGTAGGGTAGTTCTATTTTTAATTTTTTGAGGAACCTCCATACTGTTTTCCAGAGTGACTGCACCAGTTTGCATTCCCACCAGCAGTTCAGAAGGGTTCCTCTTTCTCTGCATCTTTGCCAACATCTGTTGTTGCCTGCATTGTTCATGTTAGCCATTATGACAGGTGTGAGGTGGTGTCTCATTATGGTTTTGATTTGTATTTCCCTGATGATGAGTGATGTTGAGCATCTTTTCATGTGTGTGTTAGCCGTCTGGATGTCTTCTTTGGAAAAGTGTCTATTTATGTCTTCTCCCCATTTCTTCCCTGGATTATTTATTTTTTGATATTGAATTTGGTAAGTTCTTTATAGATTTTGTACACTAAACTTTTATCTCTTATGTCTTTTGCAAATATCTTCTCTCATTTTGTGGGATGCCTTTGAGTTTTGCTGATTGTTTCCTTTGCTATACAGAAGCTTCTTTTCTTGATGAGGTCCCAAAAGTTCATTTTGGAGCCAGTGTTTTAAAATAAACCTGCCTTTCTCTCTCTCTCTCATTCTCATTTCTCACTCTTTCTCTCACATACATACATACATACATATGACACACACACATCCTGTTGGTTCACATTGTTTCTTTAGAGAACTCTAATACAGGTTTCTGGACTGAGAAGATGATCATTTGAGCAATTCACTCAAACTAATTAGCTCATATGCAAAAAGGAATTACTGATCTGGCCTGACTTACTATGGGATTATGTCCTGATAAAGCCATTGTAAGTTGGAAATATCCTAAGTTAAAAATACGTTTAATATGCCTGACGTACTGAACATCATAGCTCAGCATAGCCTACCTTAAATGTGCTCAAAACACATGAGCCTACAGTTTGGCAAATCATCTAACACAAAGCCTATTTTATAGTAATGTGTTGAATTTGTTGAACATTGTACTTAAAGTGAAAAAGAGAATGAGTGTATGGGCGTAGAGTCATTGCGAGCACATCGGTTGTTGACCTCACGGTTACACAGCTGACTCAGCGTTGCAGCTCCCTGTGAGTGCCCAGAATCAGGAGAGGATTGTACTGCATTACACTAGCTTGAGGAAAGATCAAAATTCAAAATACATTGTCTACTGAATGTGTATCAGTTTCACACCATTGTTGTCAAAAAGGCATAAGTCAAACCACTGTAAGTCTGGGACTGTCTGTATTTGTGATTATTGAATAACTTAATGCATGTGAAGTATTTATGCTAAGCGTAATTATAGTAAGTATGCACTACACGTCAGCTAATTTTTATTGTTATTTTCCCCCTGCTACTTTAAGAAGCCAATCTGTTTTCTCTGTCTTCACTTGTAGAGAGATCAGGCACATGTTTAATGCTTAATCTGTGTGATTCTATCCAACTTGAGTTTATTGTCTTTTATTCCCTTCCTTTCCCCATTCACTATTTCATTTTTGTGTTTTGTCCTGTGATAATTGTTTACTTTTTATCACATTGTGATTTACCTATGGAGCTTCCCTTTTAGATATAATAGATGTACAAATACTTACATAAATCCAAGCCTCTGCATGTATTTACAATCTAAGTGACAAACTAGAATGAGTTTAAACTGGTTCTTCATTTGCTAACCACAGTTTCCTTCCAGGTCTCTTGACCAATTTCACCAGAAATCAGGGGAAATCTCAAGTGATGGATATGAAGGCAAGGCATCTGGCTGATTTATAAGTGTGATCTTTATTAACTTGTCTGTGCTTTATATGCTTGTACCATGAAAAAAAAAATTTACACAATTCTACTTACAGTAATTATAGAAACTTTTTGGGGTTGGGAAAGAAGAATTTCTTTTCATAATAGTAGTTAGTACTCCTATTTCATAGTACTACTACTATGAAAGTACAACTTTTAATAGTTGTAGTTATTGTTAGTGATTGTTTAGTATGGGTTTTAGTCAGATTTGTTGTTAAAAGAATCGTTAAAAACTTGAAGAATGTCAGTCATAAAAAGACAAAAGGATATATTTTTCCAGATTTTTTTTTCTGAACATGACAGAATGTGATGGATGTAATTAACTTTGTACAAGTGAGAAAATGGTGCAATATTAGTGGGTGAGCCACCAACTAATGGCTTTGTATTCAGTCTGGAGTGAATCCAACAGAACCTGACCTTGTACTCTTCTGAGGTAGCTTATAATCTCTTTTCCGAAGAGATGGTTGCTATCCTGTTTACCTCCACCATGGTCAGATCAGCTGGCTTATTCCCCGAGTTAGGCTTGAGTGTTCCTAGTGAAATGAATCTTTTTATTGAAGCCTCAGGTGTAATTATCCATTGAAGTGCAGTGATGACCCAAATACGTTTGGTCTATGATTCCAATATGTATTCTCAAGTCTAGTCTTTCCTGTCTAAATCCTTTTATTTAGAATTCATTCTAGTTTCTTTCTCAGACACAAATGAAAAAAAGTCTTGGACTATTCTTTAACAGTTAGTTTGAAAGCTTAAAACTTAGAAAATTTTCACAGAGGCTTTAGAATCTTTAAGTCTGCTCGATTCCCATTTGCTTCACATTTACTCTGCTCCTCCACGAACCTATTGAGCTACATGCGTGTATGTAGAAATTGTGTGTATGTGCATGTTGCTTGCATCCAGGTGGCTGAGAGTTTTCTACTTAAAGAGAAAATCATTATGGAATGGCATCACTCTAGTGTGCTTTGGGAGCACTAGCTGATGCAACAGTGCTTTGAAGGATAGGTCAAACTTGGCTAAGTGAGAAAGGAAAGGAAAGGCCTCTGGACAGATAAATCATCCGAAAAACATTAAGCCATAAGTAAGAAGCGTATTCAGTAAATCTTCTACTTCTGAATGAATCTGGTGGGGCTTACGAATGGGCTGTTTTATTCACAAGGAAGAGTTACTGTAGGGGTATGCCAGGCCCAGATTTGCATTTTATGAAGATTGCTTGGACAGCAGTATGTAGCTAACAAGATTGTTGCTTAAACCTCAGGGATTTGGATGGAATAGGCTAGTGCTCACACAGTGGCCCAAGATTGATGGGTTCAGGACTTCAGTATCAAGTAAGTAGCTTTGGGTTCTGAGCAATCCCTAATTTGTAGGCTTCCAGACTCCAGAGAAAAATCTCTTTAATTTTTTAAGCAGCATTTTCTACTTACAAAAATAACATTAGTGTTAATTGTAGAAAATTTAGAAAATGCACTAGAGCACAGGAAATAAAATTGAAATATTTTAAAACCTACCACTCATAACTAGCTACTATCAATATTTTGGTAAATATTTTTTAGTGTGTGTGTGTGTGTATATATATATATATATATATATATATATATGATTAAATATATATCATTTAGTATTATATATATACATGATTTTCAACAAAACCTGGCCATAATAATACTACTTTTCATTATTGTTTTTTTAACATAGTATGCATGGTTTTCATGACATTATGTATTTTCTACTAAAGTAATATTTAGTACTTATTATATTTTTTAGTGTATATGTATATGATTTAATATGTATGATTTAGTAATATATATATGTATAAATATATGCATATATGTGTATATACATACATATATATATATGATTTTCAACAAAACCTGGCCATAATATTACTAGTTTTCATTATTGTTTTTTTAACGTAGTATGCATGGTTTTCATGACATTATGTATTTTCCTCTAAAGTAACATTTAGTACTTATTATAAAAGTGTTAAAATGCTTATCATAAAAAGTAGAATTTACTCTTAAGCAAAAACAGGATGATTAGAATGATTCATGATCTCTCCCCCTAAAGATAATGATAAATTATTTCGCTTTTTATCTTTTATATTGGATTCTTCCAGTTGACGTTGGAACATATTGAGAATTTTTATATGTTGAACAAAATAATAACAAGCACAGTGTTATTCTAAGTGCTGGTTTTAAGTGCTATGTATGTGTCTTTTTTTTTTTTCCCACATGGTGTGATGAAATAATTATTGTCACCAATTTCAAGATGAAGGAGTTGAGGCACAGAAAGATTAAGTAACTTATCTAAGACCAAGAGCTAGTAAGTCGCAGAGCTAGTGTCCAAACCTAGGCCATCTGTTGCCAGATTTTGTGGCCTTAAAAAATGTGTTATATTGCTTCTCTCTTGACATTATATTCACTTCATGCAATTGATTTATATCTGCATAGTCTTTCACAACCAAACTTCTCTGAAAACTTATTTACGTTTTATGGTTGCATTTCCTCGTATCCCAATCACACTATTACACACTTCAATCCAGAACTTTCTTGTATGAATTTACCAAAACTATTAGTTCCTGCTAACATCTGTAATGAATTTCAGTACAGTGGACACCCAATTTATTTCCACTATCAAGCCGTCCAGGGCAAAGGACTGCTCCCCCTTCTCTCTCTGTTGTTGGTTTCTATGGGACAGTAATTTTTCCTATGTCCCATCCATGCCTTTACTCACTCCTTCTGTCTCCAGTGTTGGACATTTGACCTCAATCTAGCTTCCAAATGTTATAGAGCTTCAGGGCTTGGCTATAGCTCTTCATGGCTTCTCTCACTCTACATACTTTCCCTTGGAGTCCATGAATTTCCACAACTTGAAATATCATATATTCACTGTAATTCCCAAATGTAGATCTCTGTACTGTCTCTTTTCTGAGCTTCAGATCCATACATCCAGTTACTTCAGCCTCATCACTTGATATCTTAAAGACTGCCTTTAAAATATAGGATATCCAAATATCTTTTTCTGCCTGTTTTTGGTATCTTAGTAGATGGCACAGTGCTCCACTCAGAAATTTGAGCCAGTAATACGAAGTAATCTTTACACTTCCTTTCTCGCTGCCCACATTCGCTCAAAAATTAAGTTATATCAGTTACACTTTCTAACTTTCATAGATCACTTTTCTTACCTCTTCTTCTGCTCCCAAAACCAAACCCTTTGTTTCTCATCTGGACTGTTGCACTGAGGTCCCTCATCCTTTTTTGCCTTTTCCTAATTCATGTCCCACAGAGGGTGATATTTTTAAAGAAGATGTTTGATCAAGTCACTCTCTGGCTCAACACTCTTTGGTGGCCTCTTAACTGCTCTTGATACTATGTTTAAAAACCTTTATACATTTGATAAGGTCCTGTACTCTGGGGCCTCATCCTGCCATACATTATCACTTCCATCCACAAATCCTATTTCCCAGTGTAACCACCTTATTCTGTTCATTATCTAGCTTTTAACTCATACATCACTTCCTTAGGGAAGACTTATCCTTATTCTGAGTTGTGTACCCCTTTTCAAAACACAGAGACTTCTTGCTAACAATATTCACAATCTTAATTAATTATAAATTTTGTCAAAATTTCTCTACCATCTATCTCCCTTGCTATACTGTAAGCCTCCTTTTATTTTTTATGTTTATTTATTTGCTTTGAGACAGAGAGAGAGAGAGAGAATATGCACATGTGCACGTGCATGTGGAAGAGGCAGAGAGAGAGGGAGAGAAAGAATCCTAAGCAAGTTCCTCATTCAGTGCAGGGCCTGAAGTGGGGCTCCATCCCCAAAACTGTGAGATCATGAACTGAGCCAAAATCAAGAGTTGATGCTTCACTGACTGAGCCACCCAGGCATCTCCAATGTAAGCCTTCTGAAGGTGGAAACTGTTTACTGTCTGATTACTTAGCACATATTAATTACATACATTAATCACACAGTGACTAAATAATGATACTTAAAATTTTTTTTCTGTACTTTGAGACTTTGTGTTTATGTTTTACATTGAATCTAAGGTTGTTGTTTCAGTTATGTCATGGTGTAAGACAGAATGTCCTCTTATTTAAAAATTTCAGCACTTAATCTTTTTCTGTAATTTGAATGATTTCTTTTCAGTGTGAGCTTCCCAAGTTAGTAAGGTAGTACTACATCAACCAACTAGCTTTGCTAAGTCTTAATTATTTTTTTTTCTTTTTAATATTTTTGTGATCGCAACAAGGTGTTAGTTTTTAAAATCTCATTTTACTGCTAAGTGAATTATTTTCACCGCTCTTCCTATGAAAAAAGAGACAGAGTGGTAAAACACTCCAAATGAAACTATGATATCTGTCAGATCCCAAATTCAAATTCAGAGGTTTATAAAAGACTGCAGTCATTCCTCATTCTTGATCTGCTCTGTGTTGTGAAACAAAGAAATTCAGCTTATAGCCTCAGCTTGGTAACTGGGTAGTAGACTCAGCAGTAAATTATTCTGTAATTAAGAATATCTTTATGGTAGACAATGGTAGATCTGTCACTTATTTTTTTTTTTTTTACATTCTACGGAAATGCATTGCTTTTATTATTTCTCTTTATGTAGATTTTTTTATTTCAACTTGAAAGTTTTGTTTCTTTTTTCAGATTTTTACTTAAAGTCTATTTGATAAACACACAATGCAGCATTGGTGTCAGGAGTAGAATTCTTTATTTCATGACTTATATACAACACACAGTGCTCATGATAACAAGTGCGCTCCTGAACTAGGGAAGATAGTGGCATAGGAGGATGCTGGGCTCACCTCATCCTGCTGATCACTTAGATTCCACCCACACCTGCCTAAATAACCCAGAAAACCACCAGAAGACTAGCAGAACAGACTCTCTGGAGCCAAGCATAGACAAGAGGCCCACGGAACAGGGTAGGAAGGGCGGAGAGGGGGGTGCATGCTACATGGACTGGCAGAAGGGAGCTGGGGCGGTGGAGGGGCAGCCCGCCCGGCAAGGCAGAGCCCCAGAGTCTGGCTTGCAAAAGCAGAGGGGCAGGACAGAGTGTGTTCTGACAGCCAGCAGGACTTAACATCTGGAATGTTATAAGTCAACAGCTCTTTTCAGAGAGCAGGAGGGCGAGAGGACACTGGGAGGGAGAGTTGTTGAGCCCCAGGAGACAGATCTCAGCGTGGCGGTGAACAAAGGCGCTGGCCAGCACCATCTCCCTCTCCCATCTCCAGCTGAACCCAAAGGGAACCAGTTCCCATTACTGAACTTGCTTGCACCACGCAAACACCCAATGCTGTACTTCTGTGGATCTATCCCTCCAACAGGTCTGCCTCCCTCCCAGTCGTTGTAGGACCCCTCCTGCAGGGGACCACCGACAGCAAAGCGAGCTGAGCCTGCCCTTCCTGCCCCTGTGCACCTTGCGGATCCACCCTGGCTAATACGCCAGATCCCACTGAAGCAGCACCACAAGCCTGGCAGTGTGCAAGTAGCCCAGACGGGCCACGCCACTCCACAGTGAGTCCTGCCCCTGGGAGAGGGGAAGAGAAGGTACACACACCAGTCTGACTGTGGCCCCAGTGGTGGGCTGGGGGCAGACATCAGGTGTGACTGCGGTCCTGCCCACCAACACAAGTTACTCCAGACAGCACAGGGGAAGAGCCCTGCTGTTCCGCACCACTCCAGGGACTATCCAAAATGATGAAATGGAAGAATTCTCCTCAAAAGAAACTCCAGGAAGTAGCAACAGCTAACGAATTGATCAAAAACGATTTAAGCAATATAACAGAACAAGAATTTAGAATAATAGTCATAAAATTAATCACTGGGCTTGAAAAAAGTACAGAGGACAGCAGAGAATCTATTGCTACAGAGATCAAGGGACTAAGAAACAGTCATGAGGAGCTAAAAAATGCTACAAATGAGGTGCAAAATAAAATGGAGGTGACCAGAGTTCAGACTGAAAAGTCAGAGGAGAGAATAGGTTAATTAGAAGATAAAATTATGGAAAAAGAGGAAGCTGAGAAAAAGAGAGATAAAAAAAATTCAGGAGTATGAGAGGAGAATTAGAGAACTAAGTGATGTAATGAAACGGAACAATATCCGTATAATAGGAATTCCAGAAGAGGAAGAGAGAGAGAAAGGAGCTGAAGGTGTACTTGAACAAATCATGGCAGAGAACTTCCCTGATCTGGGGAAGGAAAAAGGGATTGAAATCCAAGAAGCACAGAGAACTCCCTTCAGACGTAACTTGAATCGATCTTCTGCACGTCATATCATAGTTACTGGCAAAATACAAGGGTAAAGAGAAAATTCATAAAGCAGCTAGGGATAAACATGCTCTAACATATTAAGGGAGGCCAATAAGACTAGTGGCAGATGTATCTAGTGAAACTTGGCAAGCCAGAAAGGAATGGCAGGAAATCTTCAATGTGATGAACAGAAAAAAATACGCAGCCAAGAATCCTTTATCCAGCAAGTCTGTCATTCAGAAAAGAAGGAGAGATAAAGGTTTTCCCAAACAAACAAAAACTGAAGGAGTTCATCACCACTAAACCAGCCCTACAAGAGATCCTACTGGGGATTCTGTGAGTGAAATATTGCAAGGACCACAAAGTACCAGAGACATCACTGCAAGCATGAAACCTACAGACATCACAATGACTCTAAACCCATATCTTTAGATAGTAACACTGAATGTAAATGGACTAAATGCTCCAACCAAAAGACATAGGGTATCAGAATAGATAAACAAACAAGACCCATCTATTTGCTGTCTATAAGAGACTCATTTTAGACCTGAGGACACCTTCAGATTGAAAGTGAAAGGATGGAGAACCATCTATCATGCTACTAGAAGTCAAAAGAAAGCTGGAGTAGCCCTACTTATATCAGCCAAACTAAACTTTAAATTAAAGGCTGTAACAAGAGATGAAGAAGGGCATTATATAATAATCACAGGGTCTATCCATCAGCAAGAGCTAACAATTATAAATGTCTGTGTGCCAAATATGGGAGCCCCCAAATATATAAAACAATCACAAACATAAGCAACCTTATTGATAAGAATGTGGTAATTGCAGGGGACTTTAATACTCCACTTACAACAATGGATAGATCATCTAGACACAGGATGAATAAAGAAACAAGGGCCCTGAATGATACATTGGATCAGATGGACTTGACAGATATATTTAGAACTCTGCATCCCAAAGCAACAGAATATACTTTCTTCTCGAGTTCACATGGAACCTTCTCCAAGATAGATCACATAATGGGTCACAAAACAGCCCTTCATAAGTATAAAATAATTGAGATCATACCATGCACACTTTCAGACCACAATGCTATGAAGCTTGAAATCAACCACAGGAAAAAGTCTGGAAAACCTCCAAAAGCATGGAGGTTAAAGAACACCCTACTAAAGAATGAATGGGTCAACCAGGCAATTAGAGAAGAAATTAAAAAATATATGGAAACAAATGAAAGTGAAAATACAACAATCCAGACGCTTTGGGATGCAGCAAAGGCAGTCCTGAGAGGAAAATACATTTCAATCCAAGCCCATCTCAAGAAACAAGAAAAATACCAAATACAAAATCTAAAGGAAATAGAAGCAGAACAGCAAAGACACCCTAGACCCAGCAGAAGAAGAGAAACAATAAAGCTCAGAGCAGAAATAAATAATATAGAATCTAAAAAAACAGTAGAGTAGATCAATGAAGCTAAGGGTTGGTTTATTGGAAAAAAAAATTGATAAACCTGTAGCCAGGCTTCTCAAAGAGAAAAGGGAGAGGGGCGCCTGGGTGGCTCAGTCGGTTAAGCGTCTGACTTCAGCTCAGGTCACGATCTCACAGTCTGTGAGTTCGAGTCCCGCGTCGGGCTCTGGGCTGATGGCTCAGATCCTGGAGCCTGCTTCCGATTCTGTGTCTCCCTCTCTCTCTGCCCCTCCCCTGTTCATGCTCTGTCTCTCTCTGTCTCAAAAATAAATAAAAAATGTTAAAAAAAAAAAATAAAAAAAAAAGGGAGAGGACCCAAATAGATAAAATCATGAATGAAAATGGAATTATTACAACCAATACCTCAGAAATACAAGCAATTATCAGGGAATACTATGAAAAATTGTATGCCAACAAACTGGACAACTTGGAAGAAATGGACAAATTCCTAAGCACCCACATGCTTCCAAAACTCAAACAAGAAGAAATAGAAAACTTGAACAGAGCCATAACCAGTGAAGAAATTGAATCAGTCATCAAAAATCTCCCAACAAATAAGAGTCCAGGACCAGATGGCTTCCCAGGGGAATTCTACCAGACATTTAAAGCAGAGATAATACCTATCTTTCCCAAGCTGTTTCAAAAAATAGAAAGGGGAGGAAAACTTCCAGACTCATTCTATAAAGCCAGCATTACTTTGATTCCTAAACCAGACAGAAACCCAGCAAAAAAAGAGAACTACAGGCCAATACCCCTGATGAATATGGATGCAAAAATTCTCAATAAGATACTAGCAAATCAAATTCAAGTGCATATAAGAATAATTATTCACCATGATCAAGTGGGATTCATTCCTGGACTGCAGGACTGGTTCAACATTTGCAAATCAATCAGTGTGATACATCACATTAATAAAAGAAAAGATAAGAACCATATGATCCTGTCAATCGATGCAGAAAAAGCATCTGACAAAATTCAGCATCCTTTCTTAATAAAAACCCTCGAGAACGTCGGGATAGAAGGAACATACTTAAGCATGATAAAAGCCATTTATGAAAAGCCCACAGCTAATATCCTCAATGGGGAAAAACAGCTTTCCCCCTGAGATCAGGAACACTACAGGGATGTCCACTCTCACCGCTGTTGTTTAACATAGTGTTGGAAGTGCTAGCATCAGCAATCTGACAACAAAAGGAAATCAAAGGCATCCAAATTGGCAAAGATGAAGTCAATCTTTCACTTTTTGCAGATGACGTGATATTACACTTGGAAAACTTGATAGACTTCACCAAAAGTCCGCTAGAACTGATACATGAATTCAGTAAAGTCGCAAGATACAAAATCAATGTACAGAAATCAGTTTCATTCTTATACAGTAATAATGAAGCAACAGAAAGACAAATAAAGAAACTGATCCCATTCACAATTGCACCAAGAAGCATAAAATACCTAGGAATAAACCTAACCAAAGATGTAAACGATCTGTATGCTGAAAACTATAGAAAGCTTATGAAAGAAATTGAAGAAGATATAAAGAAAGGGAAAAACATTCCATGCTCATGGATTAGAAGAATAAATATTGTTAAAATGTCAATACTACCCAAAGCTATCTACACATTCAATGCAATTCCAATCAAAATTGCACCAGTATTCTTCTCGAAGCTAGAACAAGTAATCCTAAAATTTGTATGGAACCACAAAAGACCCCATATAGACAAAGTAATTTTGAAGAAGAAGACCAAAGCAGGAGGCATCACAATCCCAGACTTTAGCCTCTATTGCAAAGCTGTAATCATCAAGACAGCATGGTATTGGCACAATAACAGACACACAGACCAATGGAATAGAATAGAAACCCCAGAACTAGACCCACAAACGTATGACCAACTAATCTTTGACAAAGCAGGAAAGAATATTCAATGGAAAAAAGACAGTCTCTTTAACAAATGGTGCTGGGAGAACTGGACAGCAACATGCAGAAAAATTAAACTAGACCACTTTCTTACACCATTCACAAAAATAAAATGGATAAAGGACCTGAATGTGAGACAGGAAACCATGAAAACCGTAGAGGAGAAAGCAGGAAAAAACCTCTCTGACCTCAGCTGCAGCAATTTCTTACTTGACACATCCCCAAAGGCAAGGGAATTAAAAGCAAAAATGAACTATTGGGACCTCATGAAGATATAAGCTTCTGTACTGCCAATGAAACAATCAACAAAACTAAAAGGCAACCAACAGATTGGTAAAAGATATTTGCAAATGACATATCAGACAAAGGGCTAGTATCCAAAATCTATAAAGAGATCACCAAACTCCACACCCGAAAAACAATCCAGTGAAGAAATGGGCAGAAAACATGAATAGACACTTCTCTAAAGAAGACATCCGGATGGCCAACAGACACATGAAAAGATCCTCAACATCGGTCCTCATCAGGGAAATACAAATCAAAACCACACTCAGGTATCACGTCACGCCAGTCAGAGTGGCAAAAATGAACAAATCAGGAGACTGTAGATGCTGGCGAGGATGTGGAGAAATGGGAACCCTCTTGCACTGTTGGTGGGAATGCAAACTGGTGCAGCTGCTCTGGAAAACAGTGTGGAGTTTCCTCAAAATATGAAAAATAGATCTACCTTATGACCCAGCAATAGCACTGCTAGGAATTTACCCAAGGGATATAGGAGTGCTGATGCATAGGGGCACTTGTACCCCAATGTTTATAGCAGCACTTTCACCTATAGCCAAATTATGGAAAGAGCCTAAATGTCCATCAGCTGATGAATGGATAAAGAAATTGTTGTTTATATACACAAGGGAATACTACGTGGCAAGGAGAAAGAATGAAATTTGGCCTTTTGTAGCAATGTGTATGGAACTGGAGAGTGTTATGCTAAGTGAAATCAGTCATACAGAAAAGACAGATACCATTTGTTTTCTCTCCTCTGTGGATCCTGAGAAATTTAACAGAAGACCATGGGGGCAGGGGAGAAAAAAAAAAAGGTAGGTAGCCAAAACTCTTAAGAACTGAGAACAAACTGAGGGTTGATGGGGGGTGGGAGGGAGGAGAGGGTGGGTGATGGGTATTGAGGAGGGCACCTGTTGGAATGAGCACTGGATGTTGTATGGAAACCAATTTGACAATAAATTTCATATTAAAAAAAAAAACAAGTGCCTCCTAAGATATCAGAATAAATTTAACCAACTGCAAGCAATTATCTATTGAGATTCAGTCCTATGAAACCTATTTGATTATCTGAAGTTTCAATTCATTGGAGGGGGAGAAATACATATTTTAAATATTATGCATTAGAATTTCAACTTGGGTAGTAATATCAAATACAGACTGCAGTGAATTTACATGTATGACTATATTATTGGGTCAGTACTAAGCACATTTCATGATTACCAGATATATCATTAAGGTTAAGTGTATGTAATAATTTAAGTATCCCCCCCCTCCAACGCCATAACACATGTGATATGCAGTTATTACTGGATAATTCTCTTCCTACTTCATGAGACTTTGAAATTTTCAAATCATTTCTAAAACACTTTCTCTGTGAATATACTTTTAAAAAAGGGACAATCATACAGATACATTCTTTCTGAATTCACAAAATGTAAAGCATTGATTTTTATGAAAGTGTTGTAAGGCATTCAGGTATGATGCCCTGGAATGATGACTTTAATATACTTTGTACATAAGGTGGGTTTTTTTTGTTGTTTTGTTTTGTTTTGTTTTTGTTTTTTTTTTTATTACAAAGCACTATGTTAGACTCTTTGAAGACTCTTGACTGCTTTCTCATCTCAGCTAATTACTGTTTTATTTGGCATTAATTGTGGAGAGCAGCAGGCACATGGAGAGTAGCCATTTATCTTCCTTCCCCTCTAGGGCTAAGGCTTTCTTTTTGGAAAGAAACAAGGAAGAAGAGCCTGTCTTTCTTTGCAGGTGTCAATGGAAAGAAGGTCACATGTATTAAGACACATAGTTCTGATGGCCTGGGGTCATCCTAGGTGATTAATCAATCTAGCAATGTTAAGCATTCAGGCAAATGGAACAAGAAAAAAGCTCTTTCTGTAGTAATTACCATTTTGGTTATCAAAAAGAAAGAGACATTGCAGTGATTGTTATTGAGATGAAGACGCACAATCTTTCTTAAAATGTTTTGTGATGTGGGCACAAGATGCCTGAGTTCCTGAATTCGACAGTCCTCTGTCTCTTAACCACTAGTAGGTGTCCATGTAAAATGCAGTTGACAGAACGGTACAGAATAATGGCAGAAAATAGTTTAACACATCACTAAGTACATATACGACAGAGTCCTGAAAAGATTGTTCTGTCAAACTAACTTAACATTTTTACGTTTGCTTTCTGAATTGTTTCCTCTGGGAGGTAGACTAGTAGTTGTGACATGGCAAGCTAATAATGGTGCAGTACAGCTCATTCATAGTTTGTTTTAACAATGAATAGTGTTTTCTCTGAATAAGCCTAAAATGTACTACAGAGAAAGATTTTAAAATCACCATGTGATCCTACAGTATTGAGAATTTGCATGTGTACCCTATCCTAGTATATGTTTTAGAAAAGTCACTTCAAAAATTCCCAATAAAAATTGTATCTAAAAATGTAACCTCATTGTTGTAGCCATGAGCAAAGACTTGAATTTGTAAGGTTGATGACAGCCAGTAAGAAGAAATGGTAGCCCCAAACCTTAGAAGAAATTGCTCGTCAGTAATTTATCCAAATGAAAATGACTTCTACCATGATACCATCCATTCAGGTTCTTAAAATAAATCATCATAGTTTTAAAACTCTAACATAATAAATGTATACTTTTTATTCTTTATCAAAAATTTTGTGAGGATAAGAATAGAGAGGAATAATATGGCCATAATGTACATTATAAAAAAGTTTGAGCTAACCAGGTAGACATAAACCATTATAGCTAATTCCTGATACTAAATTTTAAATTGTTGCTAGGATCTTCAGTGTTTTATGACACATTTTTATCTTTTTTGCAAGTAATTTTATTATTTTTATTTTTTAATATAACTTATTGTCAATATAACCCATTTTTAAATTACATCATAAGTCTGAAGATATAAAATTTATATTATAAATGTATACATATTAATATATAAAGATATAACATTCCAATGGTACGGCAACAATGCATATAGATGATAGAAAGATTGAAAGATCGATGGAGATACATATAAAGATACAGAGATACACAGTTACCTGAAAGAAAAGTGCACACCAAATTCGTACTTTAGCCCCACTGGATATAAGAGATTTTAGAACATTATTGTTCGTCTAATTATTATTTTATGAATAGTGTTGTCCATAAATGTTTATTGAATCATTAAATGAAACATACATAAAAGATGACTTTTTGCAGAATTCATGTAAATATTACTTCTGGCCTACTAGGAAGTACTAACCGATTCTAAAATTAGTAAGCAAGAAATAAATTATTATCAGTTTTGAAAAACTTAGAAATAACTCATCAGGCTTCATTTGATCATTTGCTTGATTATTATGGATATGTGTGAATTTGGTGGTGATTTTATTTGCCCATTATACCATGATATGCTTTCCTAATAATTTCCCAGTTTATTTGATATAATTAATTATATCAATGCTTAACAATGTTTCTCAGAAAGCCTAATCACATTTAGATATCATCTGGGGAGATAGCATATTTAATCAATAATAACACCAATCATGCAAACAGTTCATGCATTATTATGCAAAATAGTCTTTCCTAAAGACATAATAAAGGGCAAAGTCTTCTCTGTTTTGTAGTAGTTATGAATTACAATCACCCATCTCAGATGTACAAATAACAAGTTCCACTCAATTATCTATTTGTAACCAAACTCAAGTTCTATTTTGAGCCCCATTCCTTAACTTGGTGATAACTTAATCTGAGTCAGTTTGAAATCCCCTATGTAGCTCATACTAAGGTACACATCGAAAAGACCATCTTGTCCTTGGTCTTCGTCCACACATTTTAGTGAGCTATTGCTTTGCCTATTTCCATGGTTCTGTTAGTTTTAGAAAAGAAGTCACAGAAATGTTTCTGCCCGTTTGATGTCATTGGCCTATAACACTCTGCCAGACACCCACTGGTATATATACCTGTGCAGTGACTGCATCACCTCTGGGTCTTGCCCTTAACTCCCACAACTACTCTGAGAAAGTATAACTTAGGACTCTTCTGTCTCCATCTCCTTGCGCAGTTCATAAACTTCCTTCAAATCTTTCATCTGATCCTAAGAAATCTTTTTTATAGTCACAAAGAAAATTTGTTTTGCTCATAAGTTTTAATGTTCTGCTACCCGAGGACTATCCCTATATAATGCTGCAAACACATCACTCATTATGTCCTTAATATATATGTCCCATGTCCTTAATGGGTTGAGATTTGGGAAAACAGATCAAGAGACTACCAAGTAACTAATTCTTTTAACCATGTCTTCATTCTTTCCTATGGCACTCAATAAGGTATCAACCATCTGATGGAAATGGAAGGAAAGGGAAAGGGGAAACTCCGCAAGAAAAAAAGATATTTCAAAAATAATATAGTTCTGTCTACAGGGACTATATATCTTATTATTTTATAAGTATTTTACCTTAAGCAACTATGGTACTAATGGATTTAAGATGAGATTAAGAGGCTGAATAGATTTAAATTCTGTTTATTCAAACTCTTCTGTAAAAAATAAGTACCACAGTTAAAAATTATTAGCTTTTTCTTTTATTGAGAATGTTATATTATCCTACAAACAAATTGTATACATTTAAAGAGATAGAAGCTCAGAAGCAAATTGTAGAATTATAATAATTTTAAGTTCTGTAAGGTGTTTTGAGAGAGATTTGATTTTAGTATATTATTTTTCTGCCTTTAAAGAGTTAAGAAAAAATGGTAGAATCTTTCCTGACTAGAGGTAATTGATTAGGAAACTCAAGCATTTTCTTTTTTAGTCTGTACCTCATCGGATTGCTTTTTGCCCTAAAAACAAGAAAAAAAAAAAAGATCTACTTCACCAGATAGAAGCTAGCAGTAATCCTAGTTTTTATTTTTTCATTTAGAAGGATCTGTATGTAATTTAGAAATTCAGCCCCTTGAGAAGTCAATGCTATAACAAGAAAACCCTGACTCATCCAACACAGTGTTACAAATGGATTTGTGATGGCCCTACAGACACAATTTAAAAGTTTCCTTGGTGAAAACTGGAAACATTTTAAGTATGTAAAAATTGAAAAATGGCTAAATAATTTTATTTATATTCACACAGTGGAATACTATATTGCTTGTTTCAATGATATAAGAAAATATATTAATGAATAGCGCTGAGTATACACATATAATAAGGTTAAGTGCAAGTAGTAGGAAAAATTTTTTATGTACCAAATGAATATATAACTCCCCCTGCATAGATGATTGATAGAGTAAATGAGTATTGTGTGATGTCAACTCTATTCAAATAGAAAAGAAGATTGGAATAAAATATAGGTTAGTATAAAAAATAGGCAAACAGATTAGAATAAAATGTAATAGATTGTAGGTTTATGTTTGATTGTTTTTATTTATCTTTCTTCCATTTTCCATGTTTTCAATGATTATTCTCTCTTACCTTTAAAATATCAGCCAACATTTATGCTTTTTCTTGATTCTTCTTCTGTCAGAATTGTTAATAATTGAAAACAACCTTCAGACTCTGGAGAAACGAGTAGTAAGATAAGACACCATGATAACCTAAATGTTATATAAGTTTCTGAATGACAAAGAAAAAAAGTGAATAAATGGTGTTTTATATATATCTGTAGATATACTCTCCATTCATTTGGTTGCTGTTATCTCTACTTCATAGATGAATAAGATGAAAAAGTTGACTTTTTCCAACAGCAAAACTCATATGTAGAAAAATGAAGATTTTACTTTGTCTTATTTGTATATTAGCCACTTTTATATAATTCTGTTTGTAAAACCCAGTTAAAATGTTGGTATCCTCAGGGGTGCCTGGGTGGCTCAGTGGGTTAAGCATTTGACTCTTGATTTTGGTTCAGGTCATGATCTCGGGGTTCATGAGTTCTAGCCCCTGACAGTGTGGATCCTGCTTGGGATTTTCTCTCTCTCCCCCTTTCTCTCTCTTCCCCTCCCCTGCTCATGTGCTCTCTTGCGCTCGCTCTCTCTATCTCTCTCTCTCTCAAGATAAATAAATAAACCTGATGTAAATGTTAGTATCCTCAGATTTTTATCTGTTGAAGTTGATTGATACTTTTTAAAAACAATTTTTTTTAATGTTTTTATTTATTTTTGAGACAGAGAGAGACAGAGCATGAGCAGGGGCAGAGAGAGGGAGAGAAACAGAATCTGAAGCGGGCTTCAGGCTCTGAGCTGTCAGCACAGAGCCCAACAAGGAGCTCAAACTCATGGAGTGTGAGATCATGACCTGAGCTGAAGTCGGACGCTCAACCGACTGAGCCACCCAGGCACCCCAATTGATACTTTAAACTGGGCCGCAAACTAAATGTATTGTGATCACTTCCTACAGTGAGTAATAAAAACTCCCTTTCTGTATACACATATATAAATAATGAAATTTCTGGGTGAGCAAAAATGATACTGCAGGAATTTGATAGAAATTATCCCATACTAATCTCTTTAAATTATACGTTTAAATTTATTCAGGTTTTAAATTTGATAGTCGCCAACTCATCCCAATTTTACATATAAGAAAATTGGACTTTCAATTAAATGCATTTCAGATTTTGTTTCTGAATTATTTATATTTAATTCATTTGAATGGATTCACAAGACAGTATCAATATATCAGTCCAAACCCATTTGGCTAAATGCTATTAAAATACATGTCTCCCCAACTAATACGGGCTGCACGGAATAACTGTATTCCAGGTGCTTGTCATAGTACCCATCCTGAGTTAGCCTCTGGTCAAATAAAACTTTTCTAAAAAGCTTGGCCAAAATAAAAGTCAAGGAGGTTTGCTTGAGGAATGTCCATTCGTTATTCCTCTTAAATGTTCTCTAGGACTGAAATAGAGCCTCGGAAAGCCATTCCCAGGAGTGTTACCTGTGTGCCTTGCCACCACGCCATTCTGTTCAAGTGAGCAGCTTGTGTTTGCCTTTGTTTAAAGAACAATACTCAGGTTAGATCTGCTTTTCAAGATTAATAGTAAGGCATGAAAATGGGGTAAATTAAAATAGGAGTTATCTGTCTTCAGTGAATAACTGAAATATGAAACAGTTAAGAGAATCTTTCTCCTGTGTGTCATTGAAGCTTTCCTCACTCAAATATAGTATGATCTTTAAGGGGAAAAAAAAATTGGCATGTTATTTTAGAATGAGCATATTTGGACTTTAAAAAAAGGCCCTATCTTGTTCATTATATGAGAGCATGTTCATAATTTATTTTGGGGCATATTTAAAAATCTGTTTGAGAAGAAAGCTGTTACAAATCACATATGAATGAGGCCATCTGCCGAGGATGCATATAATAATCTTGGAGAGTTATGGAATTTGATGACAGGTTTAAAAACAAAAACAACCTATAATCTTTTTTTTTCTGATTCTAGTGATTCAAAATTATTGTGACGTTCTTATTTTTTTTTCTTCATCCTTCTTGAATATAGCCATAGCCTCATTCATGACTTTATTAAGTAATTATAAGAAGAATATAATCTTATCCAAATGAGTTACCCTGAATTAAAGTGTGTTAGCAATCATGAGATAAAAATGTATGTGGGAACTCAGGCATTGAGTAAGCATTTATTGGATACCATTTCTCTTTAAAAGGTATCCTAAAATGAACACTCTTTTCTAACTTTAATAGACTTTATTCAGACATAAAAGATGTACAAAGTATGCATGAGAATTGACAGAAGTATTATTATCTCTAATTTTTAAGCAAATGGTTGAAGTGCAAACTGATTTTTAAGAAACTGTGCTGGACATATCATAAGATACTTTTAATAACTAAAAAGTATCAATTTTCTTCTCTTATTTAAAAAAAAATTTTTAATGTTTATTCATTTTTGAGAGATGGAGAGCGACAGAGCATGAGTGTGGGAGGGGCAGAGAGAGATGGAAACACAGAATCTGAAGCAGGCTCCAGGCTCTGAGCTGTCAGCACAGAGCCGGATATGGGACTCAAACCCATAGACCGTGAGGTTATAACCTGAACCTAAGTCCGACACTTAACTGATTGAGCCACCCAGGTACCCCATCTTCTGGTATCATTTTTTAAAGTTTATTTATTTATTTTGATTGAGAGAGAGAGAAAGGGTATGTGAGAGAGAGGGGAGGAGGGGAAGAGAGAGAGGGAGAGGGAGAGAATCCCAAGCAGGCTCCACACTCAACGGGGAGCCTGATGCAGGGCTCAGTCTCAGGAACCGAGATCATGACCTGAGCTGATATTAAGAGTCGGGTGCTTATCCACCTGAGCCACTCAGGCACCCCTCTTCCATTAGCATTTTTCAAATGAAGGCATTTTAACTTTTTTCCTATTCTGTGTATAATATTTTTAGTTCTTAGTAATATGTGCAGCTTATTCATGTTGGTTTATTGCCACATGCATTGACAATTTTAATCAAATAGTAACTTAAAAGACCTCATGCATTTATGATAGGCACTGCAGAAAGCAAGCACAAAGAGACGCAGCTCTGCCTGTTCATACGCCCTTGTTCAGCCAATCGGTGTTCATAAGATGATAGCCATATATCTGTCAAAATCCCAGTTTGGCTAACTAATGTTAAAATACACAGCTCCCCAACTACTATGGGCTGTGCAGAATAACTGTACCCCAGGTGCTTGTCATAGTATAATCCCAAACTAGCCTCAGGTTGAATAAAGCTTTTCTAAAGACTTGGCCAAAATAATTATCATGGAGGTTTGCTTGAGAAATGTCCTTTCTACTCATTCTTCTTGATCTTCTTAAATGTTCTCTAAGACTGAAGCAGAGCATCAGAGAGCCATCTCCCTGGACACTATTATGTTGCCTCTTACACCCCCTCACCATTTTGATTGCTTTTCGTGAATTGGACTTTGTCGCCCTCCCACCAGCTTTTATTAAGGATATGTTAGGAAATATGATTATATATTGGGTCACTTGCCGCTTCTGTGAGGATCCATTTCTAGTCTCATACTCACATTAGTTTGACTAAATAGTTTTAGTCAGTTATCATAAGGAAAAACTCCAGCTTTAGGAATGATTTGGTGGAAATAGTAAATTACTGTAATATCCTTTCAACTTTATCAGTAGAAACTATTTTAAGCTTCAGACTTGATTTTATACAACATTCTAAGAATATTTAATTTGACACACACTATCTACTCAAGGATAGTTTTGAGATTAAAATAAATAAATTTTATTATTTAAAATAACACCTGTTCAAATAATTAGGATGCCAGAATGGCCTTAAAAAAGTATCAAGAATTGGGGCACCTGGGTGGCTCAGTCAGTTAAGCGTTGGACTTTGGCTCAGGTCACGATCTCCTGGTCCATGGGTTTGTGCCCCACATCGGACTCTGTGCTGACAGCTCAGAGCCTGGAGCCTGCTTTGGAGCCTGTGTCTCCCTCTCTGTCTCTGCCCTTACCCCACCTGCTCTCTGTTTCTCTGTCTCTGTCAAATATAAATAAACATTAAAATAAATATAAAAAAAGTATCAAGCGGCATGCACAGATCTTACTGAAAGTTTTCCCAGGGATTCAGAGCCCGAGTGTTATGCTCAATTAAGAGAATAAAATAGGGCTAAGTGTAGCAAAGTGAGCAGGAGCCTTGGTAGCAAGCTTTGAAAACCAAAGCCAAAGCCAAACCACCACCACCAGTACCACAACAACAAAGCAGGTTTAAAATAATAGGATGGGGCCTCGGTGCATGGTGAGGGATGCGCTTTTTGTTTTCAAGGTTTTTACAGTAATGACGGTGTCTCTGGATTTACCGTCAAGAGCTCTGTACCTCGCTTGGCCCTTGGCCACAATGCTGATTTTATTTTCATTTATTTTGTTTTTCATGTGTACCTATTTTAGTACTTCTGTAACATACATCCCATGTTTGAAATTGACATTACCATGAGAGAATTAAAGTCTATTTTGTACGAATTCAAGATAACACTTGTTAATAAGAGCTAGTAATTAAAGGAGTAAAACAAATAGAGTTCTGTGGAATCTTAGTATTTGAAAAGGGCACCGCAGAATTAAGTAATCCTCAGAAAGAGAAAGGAAATTTTCACCTTAGAAAACCAGACTTTGATGTGGCATCATGTAGTGTTAGCATATTGATTGATTTCTTCACAAAATCACATTTTTTATATTTGTTATAGCCATAATTATATAAATGATTATAAATGTTGAGAGATTATCAAAACAAAAAGCAATATTCTTTCATATACCCAAATCCTGACAGAATACCGAGTGAAAATGAAATTGGCTTAATCTCAAGGTGTCAGTTTTTCTGATTTTATTTTTACATTGCCTGCCAAAATATATTCACATTTTAAAGTATTCTATTCGGTCTAGGATGATAACATCTCCAGTGCTTTTTACAACTAGTGTGGTGAGATTACCTTGACTTTAAATGCAAACCTAAAAGAACACATCACCCAAATGCATTTGGAAAAGGATTCTTCTGAAATAAGGATTGATTGTGTCATTAGAATATTGCTCCTTCAGTTTTCTCTTTTGCCAAGACCTTATTCATACCTGCAATGTCATGCCACATTTCATTAACTTTAGTTGTTTTAAATAATTATATAATACATACATATATAAATATATACCCTTAAAAATTTGGGCGAAATGCACCAAAATATAGTTTTTAGTCAGATCTGTATTATTTATTGTAAGGTCTTATTATGTATTACTTAGCAAAATGTTAACATATGTAACATTTCTTTTTCCTAATTTCTAGGAAATCAAATAGAATCAAATAAAATGTGAAATAATTCTAATAAGCTAAACATGAGCTAGCATATTGCTGATATGAAATATATTTAATTCAATAATGTGAGAAGGAATATATAAGGATTTCTTTTGTTTTAAATCCTATGGTTTTATTTATTAGAAAGATAGGTTTAAAAACTGGGTCACCTGCTAATTATATCACACACACACACACACACACACACACACACACACACACACAGAGGAAGAATAAACCAAAAATTCAAAGAGTAGTTTTAAGGGGCTTGTGGGTGGCTCAGTCACTTAAGAGTACAGCTCGTGATCTTGGCTCAGGTCGTGATCTCAGGCTAGGTGAAATCAAGCATCATGTCAAGCTCTATGCTGACCATGTGGAGCCTGTTTGGGATTCTCTCTCCCCTCTCTCTCAGGCCCTCCCCTGCTCGCACATATGCCTTATGCCTTATCTCTCTCAAAAGAACATTTTTTTTCAAAAAAAACAGTTGTTTTAATTTTGCCTTAAAACTTGATTACAGGGGCACCTGGGTGGCTCAGTCAGTTGAGTGCCTGACTTCAGCTCAGGTCATGATCTTACAGTTCATAGGTTCAAGTCCTGCGTCTGGCTCTGTGCTGATGGTGCAGAGCCTGGAGCCTGCTTCAGATTCCCACCCCCCCTCTCTGTCTCTCTGTATCTCTCTCTCTCTCTCTCTCTCTCTCTCTCTCTCTCTGCCCCTCCCCCACTCAAGCTGTGTTTCTCTCTCTCAAAAAGCAAGCATTAAAAAAATTTGATTACATAAAATGAGTATATAAAATACATTAAGATTAACAAATAATATTATCTTTAAAAGGTCAGAAGATCCCTAAGCCTGATGTAAATAAAGAATAACTATGGATAACCCCATTTAAAACCATGTTTTAAAAATAGTACTAAAAGTAAATCTACAGACTGTTTTATAGATTATCAAGTCACTTTTACCTTACTGTTCCCCACAATGAATCAAGAAATAATATAGAATAGATATGAATATGATTACTCTAATTTTGCTGGAAGAAAATTAAACTACAGAGAGATTAGCTTTTAAAATCCTCCTAGATAATAAAATTGTATCTTAAATTTTACTATTTCATTAATAATTTTTATTTAGCATCTGTTATGTATCACTATAAAGTGAAGGCATAGAGGTTAATTGTGGATCCTGACCTTGTAACATGCAGCCAATAAATATTTTGAAATTATATTTTAAATGCATAGATTGTTTCAGAATATCAGTAATATTAAAATGTGAGTAAAATGGGTGTCCTTATTTATGGGAAGCTCTACATTGTATACTATAACTTTTATAAATATGTGTCTCAATACTAGATAGCCAGTCCAGTGTAATAATTACATAACATACATATATATATATATATATATATATATAGCTATACAACATAGTTGTATACAATTATACAATATATAATTATGTTTATAAAATATTTTTTCTGTCTACAGAGAATGAACTTATTTTTTTCCTCTCTCTTCATGTATCTGCAGTCCCTATGAGCACATAACCAAAAACGTTCAAAAAATTTAACGCCAAACACAGAAATCACCATTACAATTTTAAAGATACAAAAGCCTGTAGTAATCACCCAGAATGGCCAGCGACACTAGAACAGCACAGAATCAGATAGAATGAGGCACAGGGAGTGAGCCCTTTGTGGCCCACAGCTGCCACACTTCCATGCACCCCCTCTGCCAGAACCCCCACACATCCTCCCAGGGCTCTTCTCTGGATCCAGACAGACACACAGACAGGTAAGTATGCCACAAATCAGATTCAGCTGTCCTGAATATATACTAAGTGTCACATGTCCCAGTTAAACTAAATAGTATATTTAATTTTTGCTTCCCTTTAAAAAAAAATCAAGCATTAATACCTTAAGTTTAAAATATTTCTTGAGCCTGGTACACAGAGTAAAGGGAATATTCTGGGACACATATAGTACAGGTATAAGATAATTTATGGAAATGTAAGAAAGCAAAGTCCCATTTATTGAGAATCTGCTGTATTGCAGTCATTACTCCCTTTCTGTATATAGTCATAATAAATTCACTCTTAAACTTGCTCCTCAGCCAAGCTTGCATGTTGTCTGGCTAACATTATTTCATGGTTCAGCCCAGATGTCACTTCCTCTGAAAAGGACTTGACTTTTGCTGTCCCCTGCTGTACATGAGTTGCATCTTCATTGTGTTTGCAGAGTGCTTTCCATTGACTTTTACTATAAGGATACTGAGATTATGTTTCTTAATTTCTTGTAGACCTTGGGCTCACTATAATAAGCAACTATGCTTTTATGTATTAGTAAAGGGCACCCAGTACAGTATCTAGTGAGAATATGTAGAATGATACACTAATTGAATGAACTGTTTGAGTATGATATCCCAGTAGCTTCTCCAGGAATAAAATTTTTCATGATACATTCTATATATGCATCAATATACAAAGCATATAGAAAGCTCTTACTGTTCACTTACATCTTAACCAATTTTCCATTTTAAAAACTAGGAAAGAAGAAAGGGAAACATACTGGGCCTCATTCTACAGTAACTAGTTCACATAAAGTCTAATTATTTAATACTCTATGTGGAAAAAAAAAATTAGACCCATGTGTAAGTGTTTCAAAATCTAATGTTATCCAAAGCAATATTCTAACATGGAACTTGAATTTAATTCTAGGGTTTCATTTCATTTATGGTTTTTTGTTAATGTTTATTTATGTATTTTTAGAGAGAGAGAGGGAGAGAGAGCACATGCATGCCAGCATGAGAGTAAGAGAGGGACAGAGAGAGAGGGGGAGAGAGAGAATCCCAAGCAGGCTCCCCACTGTCAGTGCAGAGCTTGACTTGGGGCTCGATCTCAGAAACTGTGAGGTCGTGACCTGAGCGGATATCAAGAGTTGGACACTTAACTGACTGAGCCACCCAGGTGCCCCTCATTTATGTTTTTAAACGCTTAGACTCGTCACATAACGAAGAAACCATGTAATATACGTCACAACTCACTGTTTTTAGGTATAAGTATGTATTTCATGACAGGTAAAACAATGGCTTGTAGTCAGTTTTCAGGCCACTTGAGAAAAATTCACAGCAGTTATTGCAAAGATGAGAGGGACAAAGCAAGAAATTAAGAATGCAATATATAAATAGAGTGCTCTGTTCATTTGTAAATAGAGACATATCTGCCAGTCTTTTTGAGATACATGTTGTTTAACCTCGTGGACTATTTGGCAGTGTTGCCTTTCGCTTCCTTGAAATTCTCATCTTTCTTCACGTGAGTTTACTAAACACTGCTGGTTTTCCTCTCCCTTTCTTGAATGATCCTGTTTACTATGCTTTGCTGGTGTCTCTTGTCTAAATGGAGCTATTCTCAAAGAGTCTGGGCCCCTGTTATCTTCTTTTGCACATCACCTTTAGGAAATCCCACCTCTAACTCTGACTTAAGTGTCCTTTATATTCTTTAAAACCTAAATCCATGAGCTATGGCCTCATCTCTGAGATCTTCCACTTACTGTCTTTAGATATTGATCATGATGTGACTTCTAAGTTTTTACGCTTCAGTTTCTTCTGTACAGGGAACATGATTGTAGAAATTGCCTCCTCGGATTGTCATGAGTAGCAAATGAGATACGTATATTCACTCCCAGGACCTGTTCCTCCTGCATTTTTAAATCTTTAGGTTCCCTGTAAATTAAGACAGTTTTTCTTGGCGATGTCAGTTCCCTCTTTGTGTTTCTTCTGTTGTCGCCCGTGTCACCTCTGCAAGCTTCTAACGTCCGCAGTGCAGTCCGCAGTCATTCCTTCAGGGTAAGCTTGTCCTCTTCAAATGCAAGCAGCCTAGGGAAGTTACATGCTAAATGGAAATCTAGCTGACTGTTAAAAAGGGGAATTCTGTCTTTTAGTTCTACTTTTCAGCCAAGCACACTGTACACACTTCAAGCCTCAGAAAGCAGTGTTGATTTTTTCAAGCATACATTTCTTTATCAGATTCTTTCTCAGATGACAGATGCAATCATACCACTTTCTGACTCAGAAATATTGATTTGACTCTGCTGAGCATTTCAGGCAGTGAGAATCCAGCTGACTTCCCCATGTAGCAGTTCTGCCTCTGCCTCTCCTGTGTTCAAAGCGCTTCAGGACGCCATGCGTTCCTGGAAATACTGAGCCGACCTTGAGCACGAGAGCACCACGGGCAGGTGCGAAAAGTAAGCATTCCATGTGTTTCTGGCAAGACCCTCTCCTTTTCTCTCTCCATTCCTCCCCGCTCACCCCTGACTCATCCCTGGTGTCACATTCTCACTCTCTAGGAAGCACTCGCAGATTTGAGGGGATGGAGAGAGTGATAACAAGAGTTGACTGGGGTGTTTTGGGCTCCTTGAGGTGATTAAGGTGTACAGACTGGATTGACTTCTGGGATTAGCTCCAGTGGACTTTCTAGTGGATGGTAGTTGGGAGGCTGCTGGAATCTGATTATTATGCTCCACCAGTAAATCTCTCTTGTTTTTTGGCAGGAAATCAGTTGAACTTACACTCTTTATTCAAAATCTGGTTTATGTGGGCTGGTCTTTTCTTTCTGTTGTTATGTGTCCATTAAGCTAGAGTGTAGTTCTAAGATTACTAGTTAATTCATTGAAGAAATGAACAGGATAATGGTAATGTTTTTGCTGCCTAATATTTAATTATATTTTGCCATTTTGACTTTCTGTAATATCCAACCTTCCAGTGTCAGTCCCTCTTCACCACATCCCGTCTCTTCACTGGCTCTAAAACCAGAAACAACATCACATGTGGAAGTGGAACCTACTTGAAATATCTATTCTTCCCTGAATTCTGTGAATCACTAATGACTCTTCAGGCTTACCAGGGCAACATCTACCAATTTGCTGCCAGCAATATAATGCTTAGCCAAATAATGAGCTCTGAATGTCCTGAATGTGTAATCTACATTATTGGCCTGTTGTTGAGTACCAGACAGTGAAGCAAATGCATAGTATGTTATTTATGGAATTAAATAAACTAATTACTCCCTATTCCCTTGCACTGGCATTCTGACTTCTGTTCGCATTGTTGTATTTGCAATATTTCTCTAATAGTGGGCTCATTAAGTAAATTGTAGTACATCCACAAAGTTGGTTATTGCATCATCATTAAGAACTACAGTCTTGGGGCGCCTGGGTGGCTCAGTCAGTTAAGCATCCGACTTCGGCTCAGGTCATGATCTCGTGGTCCGTGAGTTCGAGCCCCGCATCGGGCTCTGTCTGACAGCTTAGAGCCTGGAGCCTGTTTCGGATTCTGTGTCTCCCTCTCTCTCTGACCCTCCCCCGTTCATGCTCTGTCTCTCCCTGTCTCAAAAATAAATAAACGTTAAAAAAAAAAAAAAAGAACTACAGTCTTAAAAAATATTTAAGGGCATCAGAATATTCATGGTAATGTTTGGTAATAGTTTCAAATGGTCCAAAAATTTTTCATTAACAGGTAGTCCTGTAAAAAAGAAATTATATATGCATTTATTTATGTATATAAATATATAGTTTTAAATACAAATGGAGTTCAGGTTCAATACATGAGACTTGAACAGCTTGAAGAAATAACTGGCTTTAAAACAGATGCCTGTAGTCCTGCCCTGAATGTTGTCCTGAATGTTCTTGAATGTTTACTTAAATTAGATTTTTTCCTGTTTTTTTAAAGTTTATTTATTTATTTTAAGAGAGAGAGTGTGTGTGCAAGTTGGGGAGGGGGAGAGAGAGATTCTTAATGCAGGGCTCAAACCACAAACCTTGAGATCATGACCTGAGCTGAAATCAAGAGTCGGACATTTAACCAAATGAACCACCCAGGCACTCCTTGAATTTTTTTTTCCTCTCCCTCCTGGTTTCAGCCTAGACTCTAGAACAGATCATTATGTTCCTTATATGAATCATAAATGAATGTATATGAATATATATTTATTATATTTTTTGGTTCTTATATAATTATATTTGCCCTTCTAACAGCAAATACTATATATTTAGCAATTAAGATGGATGTCGTAGCAAATAAGTGACAAATATTACATGAATGAATTGAATAGCACTGCTTGAAAATCTTACTGAGATTTCTTGATATTGATTAGTTATTAAATGTGAAGTAAAAAGCTAAAAAGAATCTTCAAATTTTTATGAACTCTTTATATTTTGGGTATATAAAAGTCATATTCTACTTTTTAAAAATTGGCCTCATTGTAGGGCCTTTACTCAATTTTTACTTAAAAGCTGAACTAGTGAAGGGAGTGTATACTGATGATTCACAACCTGCATTTGACACAGATCAGTTTTGTTGGTTTGTTTGTTGGTTGGAAGATATAAAGGAGTGAGTTTAAAATAAGTTTCAAGTAATGATAGTATTCCATTTCTTTAGTTGAATCAGTGGTTCACGGGGGTTCATTGCAAACTTATTCTTTCTATCCCACCCGTATTTCATAGATGATTTTTTCTCTAGGCAGTGTTTACTGGAAAGAATAAAAAGGGGGAAACCACAATACTATATATAGTTCCAAAATATACAGAAGTAAATAATATATTAAAAGTACACACATATTAAAACCATAACAAAAAACAAATATCTGACAACACAAAAGTTAAAACAGTGGTTGTTCTTAGAGTATATTGAATAGGATATTATAGCAAAAGTTGTTTTTAATGATACTGTCAGTGTCCTACTTCTTAAGTAGACAGAGAGTACATGGATGTTCAACCCTTTTAAAATTTCTTATTGTATATGTATGTCACAAATTATTTTTGATGATTGTCTTTAACATTTCACCTTTTAAAAAAAAAAACCCAAACTTTACAGATAACCCATTTATGCATGTCACACTGATAGAACCAAAGATAGTCCCTCTTTCTTTGGAATTCCAGTTAAGTGTACTTTGCCATGCAACTTAAGATCTGAAATAGACTATTAAAATTACTCTGCACACATACAAAGATTACTGGATAAAAATGGAAAACATCATCGCCCCTTGAATAACACTTGACTCACCCTGACTGTATCAGTTAGACTTTACTTAGAGAAACAGAACCATTAGGAAGCATAGAATCTGTATGATAAGAGATTTGTTTCAGGGATTTGACCTTAAAACAGTTGTGGGAGCTGGGTAAGTGATTGCTGAAATACATACTGGAGATTGAAAGATGAAGGGCAGGCAGAGGAAAGGAAGATGAATTTAAAACCGAGGTGAGCAGAGGAGTGCTTGTGTGGCTCAGTCTCCCCAGAGAGATGCTCGCGTGGCTCAGTCCCACTTAAGTTCAGGACATGATCTCTCAGTTCATGAGCTCGAGCCCTGCACTGGATTCTGTGCTGACAGCTCGGAGCCTGGAGCCTGCTTCAGATTCTGTGTCTCCCTCTCTATCTGTTCCTCCTCCGCTCACTTGCTCGTTCTCTCAAAAATAAAGATTAAAATAATTTTTTTTAATAAAATATAAAGGGGTGAACAAGGACAAGCTAGAACCCATGAGGACAGGCCAGAACCCCTGTCTATTGTCACTGTCTCATCCTGAAAGCTAAAGAAGAAGCTGAAGAAGAATCCAGAGGGAAATAGAGCAGCTGCATGCCTGCCTGCTGTCCGAAGCCAAGCAGTAAGTGACATGTGTGAGCTACAACAGTCCCTGGTGACCCCGTCCCAACTTTCTGAGCTTGTAAAAAGCACTCATAGCTGCTGCTTTGCTGCTGCCCTCCCCATCTCACACAGAATGTCTGTAGCGCCGCATTATAATGGGAAACTAGGAAAGATAATTTTTGTAAATAGAGTTTATCCTAGGCGGGTTTATACCTTGCAAAATCAACACACTGATTCTTCCTTGCAAAAAGCGTTTCCAGTCCTGCACCACGTTCTACTGCACTGTGGAAGGGCTTACCGCTTACCCAATCTTCCCAGCCACCTTCCTGCATTCTCCATCATCCCGTCAGTCTGGTGCAACCCCTCCCCTTCATACACGTGTCAAGCTCCCTAGTTGGTGGGATTCTGCTGTCTTTGAATATTATATCCACAGTGATCCTTAAATTTAAAAGTTGGGACTGGCTTTTGTTTATCCTGTAAACTGTTCTACAAATTTCATTCAACTGCAGTGTGCTTTAAATAATCTAACTTCCAAATGCATATAGCTGTGTAATCTTAACAAAATTCCTCTGTGATGAAGTGTGTTACAATCCTCAAAATTTGTTATAAAACTCAATTACTCATGGACTGTAGTGCTGACTGTTGACTAAGTTTGCCTTGAAAGGTGGTTTTTTTTGGCTTTGATGTAATAACTAACATGCAAAATAAACGTACACCTCTTATAATAGGGACAAAATAAAATACAAGTTTATAAGAGCAGAAGGATGAGAACTGGTTATAAAAAATGAACTTGTCACCATATAAAACACATGGCATATTTTTTAAACTGTTGGTTAATTTTTTATACTAAACATATAAATAACTATCAGCCTAGAATGTAGTGCACTAGAACACTTAATCACAAATAGAAATGACATGAATCCGAAGATAAGCCTTCTCTTTAAGCCTTCCTTTTTTGCTAGAGCTGAGTTAGCTAAAGCCAACACAGTAATTATGTATGATTACCCGTAAGTTTGCATCTTTGGTTACTAGTGAGAAAACAGCTGTGTCTTTGGAGTTGTCCTTTATATACACTACTGGGAGATCAGTTGCCCTAATCCCTGTGACTGAACCCAAATCGGATAGATCTGTTAATCAAGCAGTAGTCGTAGTGAGCTCACTTTTCTTGCTTCGCTCTATACAGATACAAAGATAGAGACAGGGAGGGAGAGAGAGAGGGAAAGGGAGGGAGGGATATGAAGGAAGGGAGGAAGGAAGGAAGACAGGCAGGCAATATAGGGAGATGAGCCTTGAGTGTGTGTGTTTTTTTTTTTAAGTTTTTTTAATGTTTGTTTATTTTTGAGAGAGAGAGAGTGCAAGCAGGAGCGGGGCAGAGAGAGAATGAGACACAGAATCTAAAGCAGGCTCCGGGCTCTGAGCGGTCAGCCCAGAGCCCAGTACAGGACTCAAACTCATGAGCTATGAGATCATTGCCTGAGCTGAAGCTGGATGCTCAACCGACTTTGCGACCCTGGTACCCAGGTGCCCTGCCCTGTGTTGTTTTTATCCATGCAAATCAATACACATATTTGCATAAATGTAAATATATACATATCTTTCTAAAAGGAAACTAAGCCCCCTATTTTCTTCAAGTTCTGTCAAAGCTGTGTTAATATAATAGAGAGGTATTTTAATTATGCATGTGTGTATTTATATATTATTTATTTAATGCTATTTAAAACATCAAACACTCAGATCACTTTCCTGGTTTAGAAAAATATACATGAATTATGATGAGAAAGTGACTAGAAAAATGATCCTGGTTTAGTCAAAGAAAAATGGACACAAAAAGAATGTCAAATGAGAATATGCAATTATAATCTAAATATAATTTTACTCCCTGGTGTAATAAACATGATTTTAGTTGGCATGTTGCTATTTATGGAAATATCTGTTAATGTAGTTTACATTATATAGAAACTTACACTAAGAGCTTCAAATGAGTGAAATAGAGAGTTTGTGTGGGATTATGGGAGTGTGGGGTTTTATAGAAATAAACATCCAGATAAAAGAAAAGGTGAGTAGGGACATGAGCACTGATAAATTTCAACCCAGGCAGGACAACCCCAGTACAAGTTCTTAACAGCACCCAATATTCTGTTAGGTTTCATTATTGATTCTTACCCTTCAAAGTCAGAATTTCATTGAAAATTAATATTTAAAATTTAGCCTATTTGTTTTTTTCTTAGTTTTAATATGAATATTTATGTCCTAATACATTCTTTTTTTTTTAATTTTTTAATCTTTATTTTTCAGAAAGAGTAAGAGAGCAAAAGCAGGGAAGGGGCAGAGAGAGAGGGGGACAGAGGATCTGAAGCAGGGCTCTGTGCTGACAGCAGAGGAGCCCACGTGGGGCTCAAACTCGCAAACTGCAAGGTCATGACCTGAGCCAAAGTCAGGTGCTTAACCGACTGAGCCATCCAGGTGCCCCTGTTCCAATACATTCCGATATGATTCTTATACCCACATAGAAAATAAATGGGGAATAACCCCAATCAATCATTCACTTATGTATTTTGCATACGCGGTTTTGTTTCATTGATTGTAAGGGGAACAAAAATACTAAGGAAGCTATGCATTCTAGCCAAAAGCAGTATACTAAGAAGAAGAGCTGACACACCTCTCATCCATTTTTAGGAGGGACAGAATAAGAATGGAAATATCAGAAATACCTCACTGCATACACTTGTAAAGTGCAGTCTCATGAATGATCAGATTTCTAATACCCTCATTGTGTAGTCTGGCAACTGATTGTGTAATCTGAAAAAAAAAAAAACAGTGCATCAACTGTGAATTCAGTCCTTTTTTCTTTTACAGATAACAGAAATAAATTTAGAAATTTAAACACAAAGTCTGATTTTCAGAATCTCAGCTTGAACCGTAAGAATGTATGGGCTTTAGGTAAAAAGAACAACTTAATCCAAGACTATAGGTGAGACTGATACCAGCGATAGTCTCAGGTAACTTTGCTTCCCAGTTTTTGGACCTGTCAATGAGTAAATAGTGATTTCTTTCTTTTTTTTTTTTAATATATGAAATTTATTGTCAAATTGGTTTCCATACAACACCCAGTGCTCATCCCAAAAGATGCCCTCTTCAATACCCATCACCCACTCTCCCCTCCCTCCCACCCCCCATCAGCCCTCAGTTTGTTCTCAGTTTTTAAGAGTCTCTTATGCTTTGGTTCTCTCCCAGAGTAAATAGTGATTTCTAACCAGATTATTAGCATAATTTTCAGCTCAAAAAAATAACATTCTGAATAAACAAACACAGAAACCTATGTAAAATTCTTATCGTTGACTCAAAAACTTAATAGTGGGCTGGAAACTCAAAGATATTAAATATCAGTTCCTGTGATCACTTGGTTATCCTTCACAGAATTCTGACTAGGGGTCACCTAATCTCTGTTTAAATACTTTCATCGATGGAAACTATCTGACCTTCCAAATTGGTAGGATTGGTCTTTTCATGAAAATTCACGTTAAGACGCAGCTGAGATTTCCCAGGTACAAATACCAGTGCTGATGCATGGTTTGCGGCCATCACAGCTCTGCCATTTTAAGTCTAAGGCCGACTTTCAACCTGCCGCAGGTCTTATTATCATGCTTCAGAAATGATACTTAGAAAAATAAATAGGCAGGCCTGGAGTTCTGAGATTTTCCTTAATGGTATTGTTGCTATAGTTACAGCTGAAATGTTACATAAAGCAAATTGCTTATTGATGGAAAAATGCTGAGTAGCATAGCAGCATCCCTTTTCTGGGTTTTTATTGCCTTCATTTCCTACTTTCCTCTTAAGATTAATGGATTTGTGGAGCGTTGTTTTGAACAAGCCCTGATGATTTGATGTTAAAATAAATGCATTTTATTAATATTGTACCAGCTGACAATTGGATATATTCTAGTATGTTGTGATCAACATGGAGTTGTTTTTTATTCGCTAATTGCTTATCAGAATTTTCCCTACTTGGATATGAATTTGTTATCCTGGTTATAAATGTTGAAACGCTGAATAAAAAGGTGATTGGTCTCATAGTATAGAGTCTTCTGAATTTATTGAATACATTTAATAATATGGCTAAAAACTTTTATTATGTTTTATACTATTATACTTACATAATACTGACAATAAAATGTATTTTAAAAACATAGTAAAACAAATGGAAATGATCTGACAGGATCCATAATGATGACTTCTGTTTAAAAAAAAAAAAAGTCTCCATAAGCATCTGTATTTTTCTGTGTATTTTTCTATGTATTTTCTTGTATTTTCTATGCAAGAAACTCAATGATATAAATGCCTTTAGTATATATAAATATATATTACATAATATATAACATATATTCATTTTCTGATTTGCTTTATAAGCAAATATTTAAAGATAAACCTGTAAGTCTTTTGATATTTAACCTTAAGGCAAAATATGAATAATCCCATCTTTTGCAATTTACAGAAGGAGTTAATGCTATGTGTGGTAAAATCCTTTCAGGTGGTAAAAGTCATATATGGCAGTGATACTTTTTGCACTGAATTCTTGTATAATTTAGGCATCTTGCTTATTTTATCTCCAGTTTGCTACTGGACTAGAAGCATTATGAGTATTTAATGGTGTGGCTGTTGAAGAACTAGGAGGGCAGACGACATTTTATTTTGGACCTAGACATGTAATGTTTCTTAATTAAATCTCTGAATACAGTGATAACAAAAATCCTTGGGATTATTTTTGGTAAAGAATGCAAAAAAAAAAAAAAAAGTGAACTATGGTTTTTGACATCTTAGGTGATTGTAGAATATTTCCCAAATTATCATTTGTGAAGCCAGTTTTTCTAGTAACTGTGTTTGTATTTAATGATGATACGATAATGACAATAACCCATGCTGTCCAAAATGAACTTTTTTGAAAATTCATTTTTACTCATTGTTAAAATTGATCAGTTTTGCTTTTCTCATGTCTGCTTTCGACTTTACCCTCACTGCTGCTTTTTCTTATCCCCTTTTAATAAATAAAATTTAAATTTGCATGTTTAAAGAAATATACAATTTTTGGTGTTACAATAGTTTCCCCCCTTTTTAGTTCCTTACTGATATTATAACGTCCTCTGCTTGCAGAACTTGCTGGCATTCTAATTTTGGTTCTAGGGCTGCAGAGAAAAGAGACACATGTATAAGGCTGCCAATTCAGCTTTTCTAATTGGTGAAGAAATCCTCCTTTGTGATTCATGAATTATCAAATTCCTTATATTCTATGTAGATTCATTAGACAATCCTGTTAAAAGCATTATATGCTTTCTGTTTTCCATATAAATAGATATAAATAGAATAAATAGATACATAATAGATACATAAGTGGTAGTTATTTGACATGATAGTAACATCAGTTTCCAAAGTAACTTTGGTGACAAAATGTAAAGTCAAAAGAATTAGACCTGTCCTTATGATCTTATTTAAAATGCAAATCAGTAATGCAATTGAGACACCAAGTATAAAAATATCAGGTTTAACTGAATATGGATGGAAGTGTAAGCAAAACACAAATTTGAACTGGCCAGCCAGGCTCTCAGGATAAGATGGTTTTTTTTTTAGACTGACCCTATTATTGCCTTCTCTTTGCTTTTCAGACAGTGGTCATGTGGGTTATCACTGTTTAAGTTTATCAAACATTATTTTAAATTGGGAAAATGAAGCATTTTATGTGACATTATAGATTAAATAGGTTATACCTTTTATCCCATTACCTAAATTTCAAATATATGAAAATGAGTATACTACCTTGAAATAGTTATTTATTTTCTCAATACATTTTCTTTTTTTTTTTATTTAAAAAAAATTTAACATTTATTTGCTTTCAAGAGAGAGACAGAGCGCTAGTGGGGGAGGGGCCGAGAAAGAGGGAGACAGAATCTGAAGGAGGTTCCAGGCTCCCAGCCATCAGCACAGAGCCTGGCGTGGGGCTCGAACTCACGAACCAGCTACAAGATCATGACCTGAGCCGAAGTCGGACACTTAACCGACTAAGCCACCCAGGTGTCCCTCATTTTATTTTCATTTTAATTTCATTTATTTTCATTTTATTTTATTTCATTTATTTTCATTTTAACAAGAGCTGTATACCACTGCAGTATCAAAGTAAGAGATGATAACTTTGTAAAAACAATTTGTTCCAAAACCTCACATAAAATAATCACATTATTATAGTTGATAAAAATTTGCAATGTAATGTTACCTGTATCCCTGCTATATTAAAAACTTCCTAACTTATTTACATTAGGACAAGGCCTGATAGGAATGCTTAACACACACCTGCATTTGGTTTTTAGAATCCATGTGACAAAACAGCAGTGATGCGGCTATTTTTGTCTGCTTTTGTTTAAAAAGAAAATGTCAGGTTCTGAATGAAAATATTCTAAACTGTGGCTCAACTGAGTAATGGTTTTTAAAACCACAGCATGGATTAAGATTGATTTTCTGTAGGTATTATGGCACTGCTTTCTCTAGGGACTATTCAACACAAGGGCTGGAGCTTTTTGTATTTGACATAAGGGATCAAATCAGTTTCTTTCTTAAGACTTTTATATAAAGTTATTATATAAAGAAGCCACAGTTCACTCTAGAGCTGCTTAGAACTGAAATTAAGAAGGGAATTGGTATTGGATGATCATACACACAAAAAGCAAATGAACCCATAATGCATACTGATGTTTTATCGACAGCATCTTATAAAAAGTAAATAACTGACTTTTGTCTTTACTCTTCAGATAAGCAAATAAGAATTATAATAGCTTACAGATTGCAAAGCACTAATTTTTATTAAGCATCATTATTTAGATATCTAAAAAATTGGAAGCTGAAATAAGAAATAAAACTTAGATCCCTGATAATATTCTAGAACAGTAAGTGATTTTTGTCTCTGAGTAATTTAAGTAATGTAACTAGAAAGAGTGATCCAATATGAAAAGCAGTTTGAAATTGAACTTCTCAAAAAAACAGTGCAGCATATGAATGCAGTACTCTTTGTGTGACTTCCAACTGTAGTCTTTACAAAATAGGTATTCATTAAATGTAACCATTAGAATCTACATATATAGCCTTTATTTCTTACATTATAATAGCTATAAGGTAAGAAATAGTGCAACATACATCAATAGGGCAGAAATTCTGCAATATTATTAGTCTCACATAATCAGTCTCCCATGCCATCATTTGTATGTGTTAAGAGAGAGTGATTATCAGAATTCAGCTTGCAAAAGAATCAATCAAGAATTAACCAGTGTATTGAAAAGGCAGATCTTTGTCCCAGTCCAGGATCCTGTTAAAACAATTTTAGCAATTCCTAGGAATTTGCATGTCTTATGACCATCTCAGTTGATTGGTGCAGGTGGCCTATGGATTACACTGAGGAGCAGAAACATAGCAAACTGTTTGACTCAGCGATTCAAAAAACCCTGGGGGATAAGATATCAGACCGCTTGAGCCAGTGATTGCATTTTGCTCAGTTGCATAAGAAATGTGAATATTATTAAGAATGAAATTATTTTTTAGTCCTAAAGCAGATAGAGAATTATGTACAGGTGACTCTTGAAAACTTTCATGTACCTTGTGAAGTTTTACTCTGGTCGATAGAGGCACATTTGACCCACGTCAAGAGATAGGAGATTATACATTAAATCCTAAAAGAGCTCTTGATTAATTGTAGTTAAAAGAAAATGACCATAAAATCTAATAGTTTTGTGTAAACATATGATGGAAATACTAATTTTAAAGCCACCAAGCTCAAAAGTACGGTGTTTGGAACAAATGTAGATTTTTCACCAAAAAAAAATGTGTGTGTGTGTGTGTGTGTATATATATATATATATATATATATATATATATATATATATACATACATACATACATATATATATTCATTCCGTGGCTCCATCTTTAGTGCCATGTATATATTATATGTAATATATATATATATTACATATATATAATAAATATAATATATAATATATAATATATGTAATATATATTACAAATATATATGTAATATATATATTACATACAAATTACATACATATTATATACATATATATTACATATATATGTATATAATATACATATATTACATATACACATATATATGTATATAATATATATTATATAATATATATAATATATATTATATATAATTAATATATATTAATTATATAATTATATATAATATATATATAATATATATAATTATATAATATAATATATAATGTATATATATACATATATACGTATATATGTATATAATATACATATATTACGTATATATGTATATAATATACATATATATTATATTATATATATAATATAATATATAATATATGTAATATATATTACAAATATATATGTAATATATATATTACACAAATTACATACATATTATATACATATATATTACAAATATATATGTAATATATATTACATACAAATTACATACATATTACATACAAATATGTATGTAATATATATAACATATATTATATATTATATATTATATATTATATATATATAATCTTTCTTATGGTGAAGAGAATGAATTGCCAATCTCTAATATGGAAAATAATATGAGGAAAATATTCCTCATATTTTTAGATTATAAATAGTCTTTTTGCAGTCTTCCTTAGAAGTCACTATTTCATTGGTTTGGAAAACAGTCTACTTTCTCCCTGTACAGAAAAGCAACTAGAAATCACCAGATGTTAACCTTGGTATATGCAACCAAAGTGGTGCGTTATAATATAGTTAATCTATTCATTGCTGTTTCATTTGCAGATTCAAGAATGGCTTTGTTTAAATTGCCAAACCCAGAGAGCAATATCAGGACAGCTTGGAGATATGGGCAAAATGCCACCTACACCTTCAGCACCAAAAGCCTCTCCTATGCCTGTCCCTCCAGAACAACCATCTCAGAAGACAGCAATGCCTACTCAAGTAAGAGTGAAAAAGAAGGAACAAGAAGTAAAAACAGAAGCTGAACAAATCATTCCAGAAAAAGTGAAAGAGATACCATCAGTGGAAAAGATTGTCCCGAAGGGGATCACAGACCACAAACAAGAGAGTAAACTAGAGAAAACTTCAGCCCCTGAAGACAAAAAGCCACTCCCAGAAGAGAAAAAGCCCCCTCTTGAAGAAAAAAAGCCACCCACTGAAGACAAAAAGTTACCTCCAGGAACAAAAACAGCTCTGGAGGAGGAACAGAAACAAGACTTAGCTAAGACTCAAGTACCAACTGCTGAGGAAAAGCCTGAAGGCAGAGTGACTCCACAGGTTGTACAAGAGAAGCTACCACAGACCAAGATGGAAGACAAACCCTCTGGCCCACCTCCAAGTTTGTCAAAGGAAGATGATGAGGTGCCTCAAAAAATTAAAGACCAGCCACAGGCAGCACACCCAGCAAAGCCTGATCAGGTGGAACCTGGGAAAGAAAAAACAGTAAGTTCTGTTTTCCTATCTTTGCACTCTGTTAGGTATATAAAACTTACAGATTTTTACCAAAGTACACAGAGTGCTTACTGCTAATTAGGGAAGTGAAAGCCTTCAGTTAAAAGCACTTTCAGAAAAGTGTAACAATTGTTGTCGAAATGAACAAATTTGGCATTCTGACAGCTTAATCTAATTTAAATAAAGCAGAGATAGCAGATTGATTTTTCTAGCTGTTATGCATATCTAATAATTTACCAAAATTCTTTAGGGTGATAAAAATAGTTTCTTACAACTTTAAGGTTCTTCTTCTCTCTGCTATGAACATAAAATCAGTATCTACCTTTAACATAAAATAATATGTGTCTTAAGTTTCTATTTACTTAGTCACTTGGTTAAGCAAAAGTCAACAAGTTCCTTTTCACTTGAAAGCCTCTTAAGGTATGATCAGCCATTGAAAGGTCTAAATAATTGTGGTTGCCAAAAAAAAAAAAGTGTGACTAAAATTTAGGACAAATCATTTTCTGTAAAAGTTAATTGTAGTATTTAACGTGATTTTTATATGATGTACTCTACTTGTTTAATATTGAAGGATTATTTGTAATCCAGGCATAATCTGGAATAATATATATATATTTTTTTCTTTAGTGCAAACTTTTAAGGGTATCTACCCATCTTAACCACTATCTGCCCAAGCAGCAGTGTTATTTTTCGAAGAATTCTGATTGTTTGAGAGCTACACCAGGTCTTACATCATATTTGGTTGATTAATTTTAATTCACAGATAACAATGACTTGAAGGAAAATGAAATGATTTATTAATATTAAAAGTTAATATTAGGGCTCTATTTAGAATCTGTAGTGCATCCCAACTCTTAGTTGCTTTTTTGGTCATTTACAGTTTTAACACTTGGTTTAGTAACCGATCTCTGATATATGATATACCAGATAAATAAAATACATCATCTCATATATATCACATATATCATATATATATAATATGATACATCACTTGTAATATGATGCATCACTCACAGATAATTCATCATTGGTCTCCCCTCATAACATAAATGAGTTTATCAGAGTCAGAAAGAGCAGGTACCTGTATATTCTTCATTCTCTGCCGGGATGTAGTATCACCATCACCACCCATTACTGCTTGTAGCCTACCACTTTGCACAACCTGATGACTTTTACCATTTCTCCCTTTGTAAAACGGCCCTTGGCTTTCATAACCCTTCCCTTTTTGTTCTCTTTTGGTCTTTCTGATCATACTTTATGAGTTCTACGTTGACTCCCTGTATCACTTTCTTTCCTCATTTCTGAAAGAGGAGGTTTTCTTTGTATTTTGCTTCATTTTTGTTTTGGGTATGTCTTCTTTGTTCTTAGGAGAGCCCCATGAACAATTGTTAAGTCTACCTGTGCACCTTCTTCCCCTCTTTTGAGTATCAGATCTGCAGTTTCAAATACTCAGTAGATGTTCCACTTCGAAGCCTCACTGTAAACTGGAACTCAATATGTTGGAATTTTATCTACACTCTACAGAGGCTTTTTCTGCTCCTGAGTTTCTGTTTCTGGTAATGGCAGCATCATTCACCTGCCTCTACCTTCCTGGTCACTACCCTTCTGAGAGATCTGAGGCTTCTTCTTACTGCCTGCCCTTTGCTCTCGGCATCCAATTCATCACATTCCTGTCTGTTAGTTCCTATTCCTGAGCACACTCTTAATTATGGCCTTCATGCCCTTTCATCAGTGATTTGAGTAATCTAATTACTGGTCACTGTGCCTTCTCTTTCTCCTTTCCTCCATATATAATTGTCAGATAATTATTTTGTAGGGTGCACGTAATTTCACTCTATCACTCAGATATTGCTAATGCTTCTCCATTGCTTGTTAAATAGAATCCAAACGAGAAATATCCAGATATTTTGTTAATGCACTTTTTATTTTGTACCTTTATCACTTTCTTTTTGTTGTGTCTTTTTATCACTACTTTTAATATTATTTTATAACCTTAATATGTGTTACTTATTTGTAAATTAAATGTGTACACTGATTTATTAATATATTATAAACAGTATAAAACATTCACAAAAATATAAAATAAAATTAAATAGACTAAAATTGTTTTTATTATAATTATTTAAATAAAGTTACATTTGATCACAATAAAATATGATTAATAATAGTACTTTAGAGAGAACATGGATTGCGCTTCAGTATTTTTGAAAATCTTGGTCTGCAATTTTATGATAGAGTTATCTTAAATTCAGCTTCTAAGTTAAGCTTATTTTGATATTTGGTTCTAATGACTATCCATAACAAGAAAGATAATCCACAAAGATATGTCAGAATTGGAAGAAGCGGATCAGAGTTTGTACTTCCCAAATCTTGCTACCTATTCTCTAAGTTTGAAACTGAAAATAATTTTTTAATTGTGGAAATTCCACAGGTAAATGCTTATCTTCCATGAGACCAATAGTTATTTGTTCTTGTTCTGTCAGAAAATACGGTATTTAAAATACACACACACACACACACACACACACACACACACACACACACGAATGAATTGCTTTAAAATCCACTGGGGTTCTTCACCTGGAAGGGTTAGAAACAGATGAAAATATTCTGTTTAAAATGTATTAAATGAGCAGATACGACAGCTTTTAAAAATGACATATGAGGGGTGCCTGGGTGGCGCAGTCGGTTAAGCATCCGACTTCAGCCAGGTCACGATCTTGCGGTCCGTGAGCTCAAGCCCCGCATCGGGCTCTGGGCTGATGGCTCAGAGCCTGGAGCCTGTTTCCGATTCTGTGTCTCCCTCTCTCTCTGCCCCTCCCCCGTCCATGCTCTGTCTCTCTCTGTCCCAAAAATAAATAAACGTTGAAAAAAAATTAAAAAAAAAAATAAAAATTAAAATTAAAAAAAAATGACATATGTTATTTTATATAGCATAATCACATGGTTTCCACATATCTCTTTTCAAAGGACTTTTCACACCATAATTCTCTTCAAGAACAGCTAGTGTTTGTTTTTTCTAAGTACTTAATAAGTACCATTTTGCTGATAACCAGAGTTTACTTTCTCCTATGTACTTTTTTCCCCTCCATCATTCCATTTACTTTATAGCATCTAGTAAGTGGTATATTACTGATAACCACTTGTCATCACCAAAAAGTTGAACAAACTTGGGATAATCCTATTTTTGTCAAAAAAGATCCATTTTCATATTCTACAACTTTTTAAATTCATTTCCTATTATATAATCAGTAAACCTCTGTGATTTAAATAACTTTAGAGTTATTCTCTCAGTACAAAATATACAAAATATATACTCTTCAAAATATAAAGGTCTCATCAGTATACAAAACATATGTCACATCTGTAAAATCCAGAGGTCTTCTGTCCAGATCTGACCTGCTTATAACAGATGTAGTAAATGAATTTCACAGGTATACTGCGATCTCTGTATTCTTACCCTTTTTAAAAGAATAATTCCGGGGCGCCTGGGTGGCGCAGTCGGTTAAGCGTCCGACTTCAGCCAGGTCACGATCTCACGGTCCGGGAGTTCGAGCCCCGCGTCGGGCTCTGGGCTGATGGCTCAGAGCCTGGAGCCTGTTTCCAATCTTGTCTCCCTCTCTCTCTGCCCCTCCCCTGTTCATGCTCTGTCTCTCTCTGTCCCAAAAATAAATAAACGTTGAAAAAAAAATTTAAAAAAAAAAATAAAAGAATAATTCCAATCAGATAAAAAGCCACTCTTCAGTAGCTAATATACAGTTTTTTCATAAAAAAATAAATATGTATACCTTAAACCATTCAATATTGTGAGGCTTACTTCTTTGGCATATTTTTCCTTTTTGGCTTACAGTAGTACTTTAAGTATTTTATTATTAAAGGAGAAATAGTAAATATTATAAACTGAACATATTAGAAATATCTACACTTTAATTCTGTTATTACCAAAAGTTTTGCTACTTACTTTGTTCTAAAAATTTCTCTCAAACCTTCCTGTTATTTCTGTAGTCTTTCCAACAATATTGGCTGACAAGAAATACAGTTTAATTTGTCACCATATCATTTCGTACATATTACTGAATCCAATTTTATCCAAATGATGTGTAGCTCTTTTTTCTTTTATTATGAAATAAGAAAAATGAAAAGCTTCTAAATGTTTATTATGTAATTTATTGAAAGTTGGTAAAGTACTGGAATATTTATTTTCAGAAAATTTTAGAGGTCTGTGTTGGTGCCACAATATCACTTGCTGTTGTGCTAAAGCTTACGTTGTGTTTAGGTAAGATTTGCTGTTAGCAATGAGAGATGTCGATACAGATGTCAAATAGGTTTCCTGATAATGGCGGGCATTTTTGGCTGGGTCCCATCTGATTTAACTTGGTCATCATTACTTTTTTCTTGTAATGTTGCTGATGAAAAGTTTGTAATGATATGAAGCGTGTCAGTATTTGTGTCTTTCTTACATTATTATTATCTTTGTGACGTGATTTTTTGTTTTGCCAGAATCTTTTGTCTACCACTTACCTATTCTAAGAAAACAGGTGTAATTGCTAGTAGCAAATAAAAGCCAGAGATCTGCCTAACTGAATAATAAGCCTCAGTCTAAAGATGGTTGAATAAAGTGACTACCTCACTCTAACTTCTCCTTAGAGTGTGACTCTCAGTTTTCTCCCAGGATTTTTCACAAAACAGATGACCAACTCACATAAGGAGTAAAAGAATATTAGCATCAATCCACTTACTAAATATTAGGAGAATATTTTTATATCAGTGTATAAAAATATATCTTCACATGTACTTCTTGTAGCCATTAGATGATTTTGCAGGCCTGTCCAGGCTTCTGCACCCCACAGCCAGGACTCCTGTGTAAATAACTCAGTTTGGCTTTCTCGGCCCTGTGGAATTTGGCTCCAGTATAACTTGTAAGCAACGCCTGATATTCCCACAAGTGATACGTAGAACAACAGCCAAATAAATACGCCCTTGTGTAATTCCTGAAGGTAGTTTGACCTTTCTGCCCTCTTCACCTGTACTCAGTTCTTCTCTGTGCATAAATGCCGCACCCCTCCATCATCCCAACTGACAACCTCCCACTTGGATCTCTGGGCCACTTTTCTCCCTTGTGGCTGGTGCTTCTGCTGCTCAACGCCCTATGTTGATTGGTTTTAAATTTGTTTTTGTTTGAAATCAAAATAATACTCTTACTTTATCTCTTACAATATTCTTGGCACTGTGTTAAGTATTTTCTTGATCATTTCTTCCACACAACAATGAATGAGGTAAATATTGTATATTTTTTAAGCTGAAAGAAACTAAATTCCTGTGCTCAGGATCACATGGCTGGGAATTCAGCAAAGCTAAGATTGTAGTCCAGTTCTGATTATAAAATCATGGCATTTGAACACTACACATAATTCTTTCCTGTGACACTTGTACCATACTGACTTTACATGATTATAATTATTCTTCTCTCTAAGCAGCTTCCACTATTATCCTAAATACTTTATGTAGTTGTTTACTTTCTTATATATTTATGTTATTTTAGTTATTTACTTGTCATTTGTGTCATTCATATGATCACAGCATATTGTTTACATTTCTCTGTGGCCACACCTTTTTGTCTCTGTTTATTCCTCTCTCACAAAATGTGTTTGTCGAAAGGGATTAAAATGCATCCCCAAGTAGAATAAATAATTTGAAAGATACATCCTTCTTTACTTTTTTTAGTTTAATGTTTTAAAATTTCACATTACTACAGAGTTCTCTTTTTTTATCTATATACTTAAACAATATTGCTTGTCTGCATTTGATATATTACACTGAAACACTATATAGTTCTCCAGATAAAAATCAAAATTTGAATGCCCGTTAGCGTAAACTTTTTTTTTCTGGTTAAAATGACCAAGGGGTTAATATTCAAGTTAAATATAAGTCATTGTATATCATAGAATAATCAGGATGAAAAACAATGAGGTTTTCTGTAGTGAAAAGGATTTTCCTGTAGGTGAGACTATTTGATTTTTCTGTCCAGTCCCAGTGAATTTTATGGACTTAGTCTTGTTCAGAATTTTTGGAACATTCAGACTGGTAATCCATTTTGACCCTAACATTGTATAAATGATTAAAGATCATTCATTTGTTGTCTTACGTTGGCCCATTGAAATAAATGGCTTGGGAAAATTAAGCAATATTGTATCCTTTCTTTGTCCAGTCTTAAGTTTAACCAAGAATTCAGGTGGTAACTACAGTAATGTTCAAAAAACTTCCATTTACCTTCAGTATGAAAGGCTGACCATTTCAGTATTTGTGAAAGGGCAGAACTAAGTTTGGCAGTACGGTGTGTCTTTGTACCTTCTCCATCACTAGAGAAGGCTTCAAGATATGATACCATCAGAAGAGTTTCACCTGGGGATTAGTTCATCACTGCCTGTCTCTGACTGGTCTCCAGGTCAACAAATGGCAGTGGAATATTGGAAGGAAAAGGAATTCTCCACTCTCTGTTTTGGGTTAGTAAGTAAACAAATATATGAATCTTAGCCTCTGAAAGTTTTGAGTAATTGTTTCATATACACAGACTTAGAAACACTCAAGTCTCAAGTACCATAATTCTATACATGGGAAAAGTGCAATAATAATAACAGTAAAAGTAAGTGAAATGGAATCTAATGCTAAATGTACTTAGAAAAATGCATGGAAAATGTGTTCCTCGGGGGAACTGAAAAATGACATTGCTATAAAAAAAAAAAAGGTGTGCTTAAATTATGTTTGTTCCCACTCACTGCCTCCATCTAAGATGACAAAATTCTCACATAAAAGGTAGATGCCTGGAGTTTTCTTCTTAATTTAATTTCAGAGGTCATTCTAGATTGTATTACATGTAAAAAATGGGTAATTAATTTCAACTTCTGATTATTCAAATGAAGAAAATAATGCATAAGTAATAAACCACCATGATGTTTATGCACATAAATGCATATATGTGTTATATATAATACATACGAAATTTAGAAAGAACTGTTGGATCTATTTATTAAGTTTGAATATATTATCACAAGTAACATAATATTCTTCTCAAAAATAAGTATGTAACGACACATTTTTGAAGCAATTAGGAGAAAACTCCCAATCTTTTAGTCCTAGGGACTTAAAACTTGGAAGAAAATAAGCCAAATTATGCCTCCCTCACATAAATACTTTGATCATATTCCTCTCAAGTTAACAGTACTTCAGACATCCATTTGAAGATGGAATAGAGAAAACCAAACCCAACTTATACAGCATGTTTTATGTTCTTCTTAGTTCCATCTACTCTTTCTGATTTGATCACATTATTCCCTTGTCTAAAAAAAAAAAAAAAAAATTATCCAGGAAGCAAGGGTTTTGCAGTGTATATTAGCTGTGTAGCCCAGTTAACCTGTGTGAGTACGAATTTCACTCGTACCCCCACTCACATACCTCCCAGAGAAAAGTAGATAGCCATAGAAGTGATCACTGCTTGGACAGATGAGTGCCTCAGTGTGCCCCTCTCTGTACCTGAAGTAAAACTTTTCTTTTTTTGTTTCTGTTTTTAGCAGCAGTGAGTGAAAAGATGAATGGGTAGGTGCCTTAAAGAGCCAAAGGGCCTGGTTGGTATGTGATCTGAGATTTAACCAGCTAACCGTGTGGTGAAGAAGATCACTCGCCTCTACCAGAAGACTTTGGTATGCGAGTTAGTAGGAGAAGAGTTGACATTAGGACTTTTTTTCACTGTACCATGGTACAATAAATACATGAGCAACTGTCTCTTCTGAAAAATTCAGACCAATGCCCTTTGGTCACCTAACTTGATTTTCTTATTAAACACTCCAAATGTTTTATCTTAGACCCGCAAGCATATAGAGCAAAATCTTTGCAGCCTTTTACCACCTGATAATATGGAGAGTAACAGTCATTTAGAGGGGAAAATCATCACAGCATCATCATAGGTAAATAATGATTGAATCCTCTGCAGAATGTGGAGGAAAGAGACCGGGAGAGCAGCAGGAGGGAGAAATGGGTAGAACATGGTACTAAGGGAAAGAAAGAAAGCTTGAGGACATGGAGATAGGCCACATAAGGAGATTGCAGGATGGGTATTTTGATATTTATGTGTGTTAGTCCCCTGTCTAATGTATCTTAATTCTCTTTGTTACATTATAAGTCTGGTCCTAATCTTATTTTTATAAAATGTAGAATCTGCAGAATCCCTTGTATAAAACTGTAATTTCTCTTTTATCATACTCAAAAGAATTGTTATATATAACAATGGTTACGTTTCTTCCATATATGGATACTGTATTACATTGTTGTTTTATAACCTATGCAGATGCAAAATAAAGAATATAAATGTCACTATCACAATTTGATTCTGAAAGATCTTTTTTTTTTTTACCTTTTTTTTTTTCTTTTTCCACAAGGAGCTTAGGTACCCCACCTCTCTGGTTATGGTGTTTACTATGATTTAGTGAAGAGTGGGAAGGCAGATAGAGAAAGACATAGGAAGCATATTGGACTCAAAGAAATTGTGTTCATCAATGTGTAGGATATAAGGAGATAGAAACATCCCTCCCCGTGGACCATCTAGAAAGATTTTATTAGAAGTCTGCTTCACCTGTGCTGAGCTCTTTAACGTGTAGCTCTTAAGATAAAGGAACCAATATTAGTTGGGTGCTCATAAGCCCTACTACTAACTAAAGTCTTGGAATTGTTGATAAGTAACTTTTTCCTGGGAAGACATCTGAAATGACCTGGAAAGTTAATTCATGATAAACCAAAGAGTACTTACTGCTTTTTGCACTAGAGTTGTGAATAATATGTCACTGTCTTTTTGATTTTTTTTTTTTAAGTTTACTTATATTATTAGAGAAAATGAGCAGGAGAGAAGCAGAGAGAGAGGGAGAGCGAGACAGAATCCCAAACATGTTCATTGCTGTCAGCACAGAGCCTGATGTGGGGGCTCGAACTCACAAGCTGTGAGATCATGACCTGAGCCGAAATCAAGAGTCAGATGCTTAACGGACTAAGCCCCTAAGTCTTTTTGAATTTGAGTTATGTCATGTTGTAAATTTGGCCAAAGAATTTTACCACATAATGTATTCAAAATACGTTTCTAACTATACATAGTAACAATATAGGTATTGAGAGGAACATGAGTGGAAAATGAATATCAAACCAACAGCTTTTATATTTGAGAACTCCACAGCTAAAAGAAGCAGAAAGACAAGGAGGTGAAGGAGGAGAGAAGGAAGGAGAGGAGAGAAAGAAGGAAGAAAGTTTCTTTCATGTTTGTTGTTTGTTGTTCAACGTGACGTGTGATCATGGGAGGAGCCCATGCTTACAAACCACTGAAAATATTCAGATAGTTAGTTCAAGGCACAGACTTAGTGGAATTGAGGTGGCCTCAGAGGCCAGGGTCAAACAGAGCATGTCCTCCTGTGGTTTGTTTTCTGACCTCTTCATTCCATAGGGCTGTGGGGGTTATTTTAACACTCTAAGCATGAAAACTCACTGGATCAGTTGAGTTCCATTTTGCTCATAGGTAATTTTAATTTCGACTTCTAGAAAAAGCCTCTGTGCTTAGTATTTTCATTTAAGGCTACTCTGATTCTGGAACCAAATCACTGGCATGGCCTCATCACAGCCCAAGAAAAGCAGCAGGTCGAGGCTGTGATTTGTCTGCTTAGTGTCCCAGCTCCTTGGAAAGCCCACGATCCCATTTAGAAAATTTAATTATTGAACTGGTCGAAAGGAGCTGACTTTGACGTGGTGTAAAGGTAAAAGTCCAATGTATTTGCAAAGTCAGAAGACATTTGTAAGTGATATTTATTAAATATCTTTGAGGTGTGATGCTGAAAATAAATGAGATTAGCAACACTATAAAAATAATAGCTGGATATTTCTCTTGAGGTAAAGCCATGAGTCAGTAATTATTGCTTAACTTTTTCAAAGTTTATAGTTTCTAAACATTCACTTCAAATGATAGAGAATTATAATAACAATACCAAGTAAATATAGTGTCTTCACATCTTTAAATTATTTTTTATTTACACATCTTTTATTATTTTTTGATGTTTATTTTTGAGAGAGAGACAGAACACGAGTTGGGGGTGGAGGAGAGCAGAGAGAGAGGGAAGCACAGAATCCGAAGCAGGCTCCAGGCTCTGAGCTCTCAGTACAGATCCTAATGCAGGGCTTGAACCCACAGACTGTGAGATCATGACCTGAGCCGAAGTTAGACGCCCAACCAACTGGGCCAACCAGGCGCCCCTAAAGTGTCTTTTAAAAGTAGTGCCACGGGGCGCCTGGGTGGCACAGTTGGTTAAGCGTCCGACTTCAGCCAGGTCACGATCTCGCGGTCCGTGAGTTCGAGCCCCGCGTCAGGCTCTGGGCTGATGGCTGAGAGCCTGGAGCCTGTTTCCGATTCTGTGTTTCCCTCTCTCTCTGCCCCTCCCCTGTTCATGCTCTGTCTCTCTCTGTCCCAAAAATAAATAAACGTTGAAAAAAAAAATTTTTTTTTTAAATAAAAAAAAATAAAATAAAATAAAAGTAGTGCCTTATTGGAGTCTATTTCAAAAATAAATCTCCTCTGATAGTTGAGATGGATAACATTACAGTCATATTACCTACATATTTCTGTTAAGTAAATTTTCCATCATCTCTTAAAACTTGTAGTCTGGTACAAAGCCCATCCTCTGATTTTTTTTTTTTTCTTTCTTTGCCTGTCCTCAGAATTCTAAGGTATTGATTATATTAATGAAAAATTAATTTTTCTCTTTGACAGTTTAGAACATTTTTCCAAAGTAAATGTGCTGAGAAAGATAATCACGTGTTTGAAAGAAAATGCTATTGAAATATAAAGAGTATTCATGGAAAAAAATCAAATGTCATTGAGAATTGACATTTAATTTAACTTAGTTTAACTGAAAACTAACCTTAATCAGTATGTGTCAACTATTTTAACTGTTTTGGGCCCAGAGATTTTTTTTTTTTTTTAAAACACTGGCCTATAGTTGAAAAGAAATCCTATAATTATTCCTCAGTTCATAGTAGTAATTGGGAGTAATAGAGAGGCCATGTTACTAGTTTAATCACGTTAAGTTTTTCCTGTATCTTTTCCTCCCTGCTAGGAAAAGGAAGATGACAAATCAGACACTTCAAGTTCTCAGCAACCAAAAAGCCCACAAGGTCTGAGTGACACAGGATATTCTTCTGATGGGATATCAAGTTCACTTGGTGAAATTCCAAGTCTTATTCCAAGTGATGAAAAAGATTTGCTCAAGGGACTCAAAAAGGACTCTTTTTCCCAAGAAAGCAGTCCTTCCAGCCCCTCAGATTTGGCTAAGTTAGAAAGTACGGTCCTCTCCATTTTGGAAGCTCAGGCAAGTACACTTGTTGAAGAAAAGGCAGAAAAGAAGACTCAACCTCATGAGGTTTCTTCTGAGCAGCCAAAGGACCCACAGAAAACTCAGAGTTTATCTGAAACAGTGGAAACTACAATTTCAGAAGAGGAGCTCAAAAAGAGTCCAGAAGAAAAAGACACTTTAAAAAAAGATAGCCAACAAGACATTCCTTCCAGAAAGGACCACGAAGAAAAGTCCGAGTTTGTTGATGACACAGCTACAAGAAGACAGCTTTATGATTCAGTTGAAGACAGTAGTGAAAGTGAAAATTCACCTGTTCCACAAAGAAAACGGAGAACCAGTGTTGGTTCATCGAGCAGTGATGAGTATAAACAGGAAGATAGTCAAGGGTCTGGTGAAGAGGAGGACTTTATTCGAAAACAGATTATAGAAATGAGTGCTGACGAAGATGCTTCAGCTTCTGAAGATGATGAGTTCATTAGGAGCCAGCTCAAAGAGATTAGTAGTAGTATTGAGAGCCAGAAGAAGGAAGACATGAAAGGAAAAGGGAAAGCAACAGCCGGGAAACACAGGCGACTAACTCGGAAAAGCAGTGCCAGCTTTGATGATGATGCAGGGAGACGCCATTCGTGGCATGATGAAGATGATGAGACATTTGATGAGAGTCCTGAGCTTAAGTACAGAGAAACTAAAAGTCAAGAGAGTGAAGAACTTGTAGTTGCTGGAGGAGGGGGGCTACGTCGCTTCAAAACCATTGAACTCAACAGCACAATAGCAGATAAATACTCTGCAGACTCATCACAGAAAAAAACGGCTTTGTATTTTGATGAGGAGCCAGAATTGGAAATGGAGAGCTTGACAGACTCCCCAGAAGATAGGTCAAGAGGGGAAGGGTCTTCTAGTCTTCATGCTTCCAGCTTCACTCCTGGCACATCCCCTACCTCAGTGTCGTCTCTTGATGAGGACAGTGACAGTAGCCCAAGTCACAAAAAAGGAGAGAGCAAACAACAACGTAAGGCTCGCCACAGGTCACATGGTCCTCTTTTACCTACTATTGAAGATTCTTCAGAGGAAGAAGAATTGAGAGAGGAGGAAGAATTATTAAAGGAGCAAGAAAAGCAGCGGGAATTGGAACAGCAGCAAAGAAAGACTTCTAGTAAGAAATCAAAGAAAGACAAAGATGAACTTCGAGCTCAGAGAAGGAGGGAAAGACCAAAGACACCACCCAGTAATCTCTCTCCCATTGAAGATGCATCTCCAACAGAAGAATTACGCCAGGCTGCGGAAATGGAGGAGCTGCATCGATCTTCTTGTTCTGAATACTCACCTAGCATAGAGTCAGACCCAGAAGGCTTTGAAATAAGCCCAGAAAAGATAATAGAAGTGCAAAAAGTTTATAAATTGCCCACAGCTGTGTCTTTATATTCACCAACAGATGAGCAGTCTATTATGCAGAAAGAAGGTGGCCAAAAGGCATTAAAAAGTGCCGAGGAGATGTATGAAGAAATGATGCACAAAACCCACAAATATAAACCTTTTCCAGCTGTACCTGAACGAGATGAAATGTTTGAAAAAGAGCCTTTGTATGGCGGGATGTTAATAGAGGATTATATTTATGAATCTTTAGTAGAGGACACATACAATGGTTCGGTAGATGGCAGTCTGCTAACAAGGCAAGAAGACGAAAATGGATTTATGCAGCAGAGAGGGAAAGAGCAGAAAATAAGACTCCCAGAACAGATTTATGAAGATCCTATGCAAAAAATAACAGACCTCCAGAAAGAGTTTTATGAGTTAGAAAGCTTACATTCTATTGTGCCTCAAGAAGACATTGTTTCAAGCTCTTTTATCATCCCAGAAAGCCATGAAATAGTGGATCTGGGTAGTATGGTGACTTCCACCAGTGAAGAAAAAAAATTATTAGACGCTGATGCTGCCTATGAAGAACTCATGAAGAGGCAGCAAATGCAGCTAACACCTGGATCCAGTCCAACCCAGGCCCCCATCACAGATGACATGATAGAGTCTACCGTGGACTTTGACAGGGTGCCCGATGCATCTTTGACATCAAGTGTTCTCTCAGGAGCATCTCTTACAGATTCGACCAGCAGTGCAACACTCTCTATCCCAGATGTCAAAATAACCCAACATTTTTCAACAGAAGAAATTGAGGATGAATATGTAACAGATTATACAAGGGAAATCCAAGAGATAATTGCCCATGAATCACTGATTTTGACCTACTCTGAGCCTTCAGAAAGTGCTACATCCGTCCCACCCTCTGACACACCCTCTCTCACGTCTTCTGTTTCTTCAGTTTGTACCACAGATAGCTCCTCACCCGTCACTACCTTGGATAGCATAACCACAGTTTATATGGAACCAGTGGATGTAGTAACTAAATTTGAAGATTCTGAGGGAATTTCTTCATCAACATATTTTCCGGGCAGCATTATAGACTATCCGGAAGAAATAAGTGTATCTTTAGATCGAGCCACCACACCAGATGGAAGAACTGGTGCTGATCATATCGTGATTTCCTTATCTGATGTGGAGCCTCCTATTCTAGAATCTATAGGAACTAAACCGGAGGGGCTGATTGCTGACACTGTTTCCACTGACTTACCTGTATCTGCAAAAGACACAGTGAAGAAAGCCAAGAAGGACACTGGGAATGGAATTATTCTCGAGGTTCTGGAAGCTTACAGAGATAAAAGGGAGAAGACTGAGGTTGAACTAACAAAGATGAGCTTTTCTGAAACTGTGTTTGATCAACCTCCTTCTTCTGCAGTGGCTCTTCCAGTAGGGGAGCGGGTTTCAGCAACGTGCTTTATATCAGGACAGGTCTTTGATCAAACAAAACCCGCATCTCCATTGCCATCCGGCAGTCCTTCTGTTACCTCTCTTCCAATTAAAACGCGTCCATTCTTTAGAAGTTCTTCTTTGGACACATCAGCACAGCCTCCTCCTCCCCCTCCTCCTCCCCCTCCCCCTCCTCCCCCTCCCCCTCCTCCCCCCCCTCCACCTCTCCCTCCACCAACCTCACCCAAGCCAATCATTCATCCTACAAAAAAGTTAACAATTACAGCTCCAGAGACTGTAACCACTACAGCTAAACCTCTAGTTGATGCTGCTACTACAGTAGAGGCTACAGCTATTCCAAGAAGTAATGGGTTACCTGTAACAAAAATATGTACCACTGCACCTCCTCCTGTTCCTCCTAAGCCATCTTCCATCCCATCTGGACTTGTCTTTACACATAGACCTGAGCCAAGTAAACCTCCGATTGCCCCTAAACCAGCAGTCCCTCAGCTTCCAGTAACTACACAAAAATCAACAGATACACACCCCAAGCCAACAGGTCTATCTTTAGCTTCAAACATGACATTAAATTTAGTGACTTCAGCAGATTATAAATTACCTTCCCCTACCTCCCCAGCATCCCCTCACTCTAACAAGTCCTCACCAAGATTTTCCAAATCCCTCATGGAAACCTACGTGGTTATCACATTGCCATCTGAACCTGGGACTCCAACCGATTCTTCAACTAGTCAAGCAGTTACCAGTTGGCCCCTGGGATCACCCCCCAAAGACCTGATTTCCATCGAACCAGTGTTTTCTGTAGTTCCTCCTATGACAACTGCAGGAATGCCAAGTTCTTCAGAACAGAGCTTGTACATGTCAGGAGCTTTGGAGACATTTTCTGCTGTCCCTGTCACAACGTTATCTTCATTTCAAGCAGCCCCAACCTCAGTTACACAGTTTTTCACAACTGAAGTTTCCAAGGCTGAGGCTTCAGCAGCCAGAAGTGCACTCACTGGTGTTGGTCTCAGCAGTGTCTCTATATCGATTCCTCCAGAGCCTCTTGCTCTAGATAACCTACATTTAGAGAAGCGTCAGCATAAGGAAAATGGAAAGTTGCCGCTTGTTGGTGATGCCATTGATTTGCGTACAGTACCAAAAGTAGAAGTTAAAGTAACTGAAAAGTGTATGGATCTTTCTGCCTCCACAATGGATATGAAAAGGCAGACCACCACACATGAAGTCTATGGGAGACAAATCAGCGCCGTCCAACCATCTATTATAAATCTCAGTGCAACTTCATCAGCAGTAACACCGATGCCCCTGGTCACTGAGACGGTGACTGTTGTCACGTGCGCAGCTAGTTCAGGTTACACCATGGGCCCAGAAAGCCTAGTGGGTATAGAACATGCAACACCAGCACCCCTCCAGCTTACTACATCGAAGCATGCTGAGCCTCCCCCGTACAGGATACCGAGTGGCCAGGCCTTTCCTGCAGTTAGGGAGGATGCACCAATAAACTTATCTTTAGGTACATCAGCACACCCAGTGACATCGGCTGTTACAAAACCTGTTACCGCACCTCCTGTCGGAGTCACAAATGGATGGACGGATAGCGTCACACGCCAGGGAATGGCTGATGGGGAAGTAGTAGATCTCAGTACAACCAAGTCTCACAGAACTGTTGTAACGATGGATGAATCTACTTCCGGTGTGGTGACCAAAATAGTAGAAGATGATGAAAAGCCTGTCGATCTGACTGCAGGAAGAAGAGCTGTATGCTGCGATATGGTTTACAAGTTACCTTTTGGAAGGAGCTGCACAGCACAGCAGCCCGCAACTACTCTTCCTGAGGATCGTTTTGGTTATAGGGATGACCACTATCAATATGACCGGTCAGGCCCTTCTGGTTATAGAGGGATTGGGGGAATGAAACCTTCCATGTCTGACACGAATTTAGCAGAAGCTGGACATTTTTTCTATAAAAGTAAGAATGCTTTTGATTATTCTGGAGGAACTGATACAGCAGTAGATCTAACTTCAGGGAGAATTACTGCAGGTCAGTATGATGTGGCAGCAGACCTTTCCTTGAAATGTCATTATGGTGTCCCTCATCTCATTTCAGGATGAAAATGTGGTCCCTTTTCCAATTGTGTTACTTTTTCTCTTTCTTTGGATGTTTTGGCAGCATATTTCAGAGTACATGTGCACTTTTGTTTCTTCAGTTTTTAATTTGTTCTGCCCAAAGTCACCTGCATGTGCCTGCATGTTCAACATTGCTTTCATTCTGCATCCAATTAGATTAACCTGTGGATTTGCATGCAGTCCCATTCATTATGTTCGTCAAGATCAAGAGGGCCCTCAAACCCCAAACGCATCATTTATTCTGGGAACTGGACTGTAACTCTACCCTGTATTTCAGGTGAGGTAATGGATTATTCAAGCAAGACTACAGGTCCATATCCAGAAACACGACAAGTCATTTCAGAAGTTGGGATTAGTACCCCACAGTATTCCACAGCGAGAATGACTCCACCTCCGGGATCCCAGTATGGTGTGGGGAGTGTTTTGAGGTCATCCAATGGTGTTGTCTATTCTTCAGTAGCAACTCCGATTCCCTCCACTTTTGCTATCACCACACAGCCTGGGTCCATTTTCAGCACCACGGTGAGGGATTTGTCTGGCGTGCACACAGCTGACGCGGTGACTTCGCTATCCGCCCTGCACCAGAGCCAGCCAATGCCTAGATCATATTTCCTAACAACAGGTGCGTCTGAAACAGACATTGCAGCAACCGGTATCGATATCAATGCCAGTTTGCAAACTATTACAATGGAAACCCTTACCGCTGAGACAATAGACTCCGTTCCCACTCTAACCACAGCCTCTGACGTGTTTTCCGAAGTGGTGGGAGACGAAAGTGCTATTTTAATTGTCCCCGAAGAAGGCAAACAACAGCAGCAGCTCGACTTGGAGCGTGAGCTCTTGGAACTGGAGAAAATCAAGCAGCAACGTTTTGCTGAGGAATTAGAGTGGGAACGTCAGGAGATTCAAAGGTTCCGAGAACAGGAAAAGATCATGGTTCAAAAAAAGCTGGAGGAGCTGCAGTCTATGAAGCAGCACCTTCTGTATCAGCAGGAAGAAGAGCGGCAAGCCCAGTTTATGATGAGGCAGGAGACATTAGCTCAGCAGCAGTTACAGCTGGAGCAGATCCAACAGCTGCAGCAACAGCTTCACCAGCAGCTAGAAGAGCAGAAGATTCGCCAGATCTACCAGTATAACTATGACCCCTCTGGAACTGCTTCTCCGCAAACCACGACAGAGCAGGCAATTTTGGAAGGTCAGTACGCTGCCCCAGAAGGCGGCCAGTTTTGGGCAACTGAGGATGCAACCACCACGGCCTCGGCCGTCGTGGCAATTGAAATACCACAGAGCCAAGGATGGTACACGGTGCAGTCTGATGGCGTCACTCAGTACATCGCCCCACCTGGCATCCTGAGTACGGTTTCAGAAATACCTCTAACAGATGTGGTTGTGAAAGATGAGAAACCAGCCAAAAAGAGAAGTGCTGCGGCTAAAGTCCGTGGACAGTATGATGAGCTCGGGGAACATATGGCCGATGATCCGCGCTGCTTTAAAAAGATAGTGGACAGTGGCGTTCAAACCGACGACGAGGACGCGGCAGATCGGAGTTATGTGAGTAGGAGGAGGAGAACCAAAAAGAGTGTTGATACGAGTGTCCAAACTGATGATGAAGATCAGGATGAATGGGATGTGCCTGCTAGAGCAAGGAGGAAAGCTCGAGTAGGGAAATATGGTGACAGCACTGCAGAGGCTGACAAGACCAAACCCCTTTCCAAAGTCTCCAGCATAGCAGTTCAAACAGTAGCAGAGATATCTGTGCAGACTGAACCAGTCGGAACCATAAGAACGCCTTCAGTACGGGCACGCGTGGATGCCAAGGTAGAAATAATTAAACACATTTCAGCACCTGAAAAGACTTACAAAGGGGGCAGTTTAGGATGTCAAACAGAAGCAGATTCAGACACACAGAGTCCTCAATATCTGAGTGCCACATCTCCACCCAAAGACAAGAAACGCCCAACACCTTTAGAGATTGGTTACTCATCTCACCTTCGGGCAGATTCCACATTACAGCTGGCTCCTTCCCCACCCAAATCTCCAAAAGTCCTTTATTCACCCATCTCACCACTTTCACCAGGCAAAGCCTTAGAATCAGCCTTTGTACCTTATGAAAAACCCCTCCCTGATGATATAAGTCCGCAGAAAGTACTGCATCCAGATATGGCTAAAGTGCCCCCGGCAAGTCCTAAAACAGCCAAGATGATGCAGCGGTCCATGTCTGACCCCAAGCCTCTGAGTCCAACAGCAGATGAAAGTTCCAGGGCTCCTTTTCAGTATACCGAGGGCTACACGGTAAGAGTGATTCTTTTCAGTTAGAAGACAGTAGATGAGTTGATGTTAACCATGTGTGTGCAGACTTGAGGAGGCGTTGAGGCTCCTGGTAACTTAGGAACCTAATACTAAAGTTTAGTAAGGACTAGTTTATTAGAAATTTGGGGAAAAACAGAAAAGTCTCCACCCACTTAGAAATACCAGAAAAAGAAGACATCTTATGTGAGGCAAAATGAGAAAGAAATTTATTACTTTATGACCAATGAGATTGAAAGTTTTCTTCTAATCTTGAAGTCTCCCAAACGTCAGTTGTAGACTGTGATTTCAGTGGATATAGTTAATATGTATTTTCAAGGATGATGGAATAAATACTGAACATAAACAGAAAGGGAAGGCAAAGGATGCCCTTAAATTTAGATGCAGTGACACCTGAAGTTCTTTAGTAGAAGGGTCCTTGGGGATCATCAAAGTAATTTCATCTTCTTCCAGCCAGAATGGTTTCATAAAAGGGCTTAGAACATTGACTGCTCAAAAGTGAGCTTTTCTAGGACTGGCAGATGAAAGTGTAATATGATTTCATAGTTCATTCATGCTTATTTATTTTCTGACAACTTTCTTAATATAACATCAGGTAAGCCTTAGTCCTAGGGCTTATAGAAACAAAAAAAAAAATATGTTCTTTTAAATAATAGTGATAATTATTTAAAAATATATGAGTATGCTTCAAAGGAAAAATATACAGATATGTTGGACACATTTGTAAAGATCTCTCTAGCTGAGCTAATAACAGATGTTAATCATCAGCTATTAAAAGTTTATTCTACTCTAAAAATTTAATATATAACTCTTTAGAAGGCTGTTGATAAATACGATAGTTCAATTTAAGACAGGATTTATGTTCACATTAAAAGTTCCATTAATTTACTGGTTTCTGAACTTCAGGTCTTCAAATCCCGAAGCTTCTAAATGGGTTTTTCTGAGATATTGCTACATATCCACCGGCCTTAAACATTGGCCATGGACTGAAAAATATGCCGTTAAGCATGACAGTCACTCTATTCATAGGTAAAGAGACATCTCAATAGGGATATTTAACAATTACAAATTCATGTCTGTTTTCTAGTTTCATAGTGGCATTTTGTTATTACGTATTTTTTGAAACAGTGTATCCTAAAAATAAAAATGTCTTCATGTGGGGGGACAGAGGTCATTAGCTGTTAAGTCAGGAAACCACTAATGCATTGAGATTTCGTTCAATTTACAGAGAATTATTTTTTGTATGGCTTTCTTTCTAGAATTATATATATTGTGAGAAGTGATTCTCAATTCTGCTCTCTGTGTAGGTATTTATTTTTCTAGCAGTGGCATATAAATTCGCCTAACTAGTTTCTTGGAAAACTTGGAAAATGTGGTTTTTGACAGTACTTTAATACTGTAGGATTACATCATTAGAAAGTATAAGGTTTTCCAGTTGATGTATTGATCATTAACTTAATATATGGCCCAGTACCCTTAATTCATATGAACTCAGTTAGAGAAGAGATTGAAGTTGTCCGTATTTTTTCCCCAGAGTATTCACTTCAGATTTGGAAATGTGAAATGAAAGATAAAATGAGTTATGTGAGTTGTGTTATAGGTACTGATACTGATTAACTATCTAATCGTAAAAGAAGTTGGGTAGAAATACTAAATAATTTCTGAGCCTGAAATTCCTAGATGTATTGAGCCTTGAAACACAGTTCAATGGTTCCTTTTTCTAATTGGCTGAATTCAGTGCTTTAATATGGAATAATTGTATACCAACTGAAAGATACTGCCTTATTTCCTGCACAGAGTAGACCATTTTATATACAGGCAATGTTTTTGGCACTTTAGACACTTTGATTCTCTTATGTGAATTTCATAATTTGTTTCTTTGCCCATTTCTAGATATGCTTTCAGTCTGTTTAAAAGCTAAATTAATTTCTTAATTGTAAGTATGGATTTCAGTTGTACTGAAAAGAATAATCTTCTAAGTGATATTCATAGTGATATAGGGTTAAGAAGTTTAGCTCATTAATTTACATACTGTTAATTTTCTCAGACTAGTAAAGTTGAAATGAATCACACATTTCAGTTGCCATTGAGACAACACAGCATAAAATAGCATAATATAATATAGCATGAAAGAGAAGTTCTATTCTCTATGAGGTTCTGTGGAAAGATCTCCTTTTCTGGAAGTGTCAGGAAATGTTTCACAGAGGAGGTTCTGGAATGTGAAGGTGAAATCTCTGTTGAACCATGAGAAGAAAACTGGAGGCCCTTCCAAACAGAGGAAACACAATATGTAAACGTTCAGTCTGATTACCAAACATAAAGCAAAGAGGAAGAGGAAGAGTTTAACTGTAAGTGAAACTGGAAAAGTAGCAAGGAACATGTCAGAGGGACTCTAATTTTCTGAGTTAGAGTTTGGATTTACTTCCCATTGGCTATCAGGTGATTAGACCAAAACCAGCATTTTTTTTTTTTTAACCCTTTACACTCTTATCTAGTCCCTGGACTCCCTCCACTCTTGCCTTCTTTACAGCCAATTCTCTAAACTGCACCTAAGTTCATTTTCTAAAATGTATGACAGATTGTGTCACACAGTCCACAGCTTAAACTCTCCAGCAGATCCTCATCAAATTTGGAATATATTAAAATTTTCTGTACATGGGCCCTTATGATCTCTTCTCTGCCTGTCTCACAACCTCCTCAGTCACTCCTCACATTAGCCCCCTCCTCTTCCTCTGCTCCTACCACTGACCTTGCCAATCTCCTCCCCATCCTGGACCTGTGTTGGGATCTCCCTCTCCTCCATCTTTGTCTGGCTCATGCCTGTCTACAGGTTTCTGCTTAAGTTTTACTTCCATAGAGAGGCTCTCCTTACCTTATTCTCTAAATAAATCTTCATATCACCATAAATTCCCATTATGCATCCTCTGAATTATACATATATATAATATATATATTTAAGATATATTTACTTTATTTAAATAATTATACATTTGAATATATTTAAATTTTATATAATGTTTATTAATAGAATGTTTATTTAATCAAATATAATCTTTCTTCTCCCGTAGAACCTCACCTCTGCAAGAACAGGAGTTTTGCATTGATTGTAGCTCTCTAGTCCCAAGTGCCTAGAACAATGCCTGGCACAAAATAGACGCTCAATATTTATTGAATAAATGTATTAAAGGGAGAAGTATAAGCATAAAAGCAATGGGACAAGACATGTATTAAAAGACTCTGGTCACTTACTTTTTCATTGCCACAATCTAGACCCATCCTAGCAAGTCCTGTTGATAACATACAATGATAGCCCCTTTACTTAAAGTGTGACTTCCACTTTGTTTATCTTTGGGTAACACATCTGGCAGACACACTGAACAAGTTGAATGGTATTCAGCTATTAGGCAGTCCATTTACCTTACAGATGAAGAACAAAACCCAGAGTAGATTAGTACCTTTATCATTGTTCCTTAATAAACCAGTGATCTGGTCAGAATTAGAATATTAGCCTCTGAACTTCACAGTTCTTGTTTTCTATTAGTCTCTTAAAAAAACTCGCCATTATCTGATTTTTCTTACTAATTCAGGACCATGCTTGGTCTTTATATCTTGTCATTTCCTCTGCTCTACCTACAATTCTGATTTAAATCCCTCTCAGTTAGGTTTATTCATTTTTAAATGTATTCTTGCTTTCATTCACGCATTATCTCAGTCACTCACTGTTTGCACTTTTTCAGACACTGTGGTAAGCTCTAAAGGTACAAGGTGACTCAAGGGGCAGAGTTCATGCTTGACTGGGATCATTTTGCTCTTCTTGAACTGTATTAGTTTGCTAGGTTTCTTAGAACAAAGTACCACACACTGGATGGCTTAAGAGAAGGGAAATTTATTGTATCAGTTCTAGAGGCTAAAAGTCCAAAATCAAGGTATTAACAGGGTTGGGTCCTTCTAAGGGCTCTTCCAGGCCGCTCTCCCAGCTTCTCCTAGCTAGCCTCTGTTATTCCTTGTCTTGTAGATAGCGGTATCCCTGTATTTTCACCTTGTCTTCCTTCTCTGTCCATCTCTTTGTCCAAATTTCCTTTCTTCATAAGGACACCAGTCCTCTAGATTAGGTTCCGCATCAGTGACTTAGTTTTAATTTGATTACCTCCGTAAAGGCTCTGTGTCTAGTTTCACATTCTGAGGTGTTAGGGATTAGTACACCAACATACTTTTTTTATGTGTGGTCAGGGGAGGGGGGAGAGACACATTTCAGCTCATAATATGTATTGAAGCACTATACTGTACATTCTGTTTGTTCACAGACAAATGTGGACTGTTTTTGCTTGGTTGGTTGACTTTTGGTCGTCTTTCCATACACATTTTTTTTTCCTTAGTAACTGTCTCAGAAACTTTTTGGAGCACTTTAGTTATTACAGAATTCTTCCTTATGGGTAAAATTTTCCTGAGGCACCTGTGTGTCTTAGTTGACTGCGCATCCAACTCTTGATTTCAATTTGGGTCATGATCCTAGGGTTGTGGGATTGAGCCCTATTTCATGTGTGCTTTGTTTTGAGTTTGGAGCCTCCTTAAATTCTCTCTCTCCCTCTGCCCCTTTCCCCCTCATACACAATAGGTAGATAGATAGATAGATAGATAGATAGATAGATAGATAGAAAGAAAGAAAGAAAGAAAGAAAGAAAGAAAGAAAGAAAGAAAGAAAAAGAAAAAGAATGAATCTTCCTTCCTGGAGATTTAAATTTCATTTTATTCCCACCCTTTTGGAATCCACCTGTGTGTGGCATAAGATCCTTTAATTCACATATGGTTTTTCCATCTTGGAACTTGGATCACATCTTTGACATAGAAGTTCTAAGGCAGAAACATCGTTAGTGTCTAGTTAGTGTTTCAATGGCACTTTGAGTTCAGGCTAACCCCTACAATGTCCTGTATATTCAATTTATTAAAATTAGCACTAATTAACATAAAAATCACAAAATAATGTGTACAGCGTGCATAGCTGAAGCAGAGAGTTATCTGAGATAATTTTATTGAGTTATGTAATGTTCCCCAATGTCTGTAAGACATTCTTCCATTTTCCAGACCCCATCATTCTCATATCAAAGTCATAGCTCCAAAGCCAAAATCTGTTTTTTGGTAACTTCTATGTAACAAAAAAGTTTTACCTTGTAGCTGAATTCCCTTTACAAATGAAAATTTTTAACTCTGAATATAGATGGAAGAAAATTACTACCTTTTTCCTTAAGTCCTTCAATTTGTTCCTTGGGAAAATTCTCAAGAGATATAACAAAAACAAAGTCAAAATTTATTGCTTCCAAGGGGTTAAGCTGACTACTTAGACACAACTTGATAATTATTTCTTTTCATCACAATTTAGAAAGAGCAAGGGAAGAAGTATGCTTTCTAATGGAAGGTTCTATGTACACAATGATTTTCTCACTTTTATTAGTAGAATACTTCTTCAATTAGAATGCTTAATGGAAGCTAAATAGTTTTAAAAAAAGGTGGAAAATGATGTGGAATGATCAAATATCTATCTGTAATGATTAAGTGAAGTGACATTCACTACCTTCCCATCACGAAGTCTGGCAACTGTAGATATCCAGTAGTGTTGAGTTCCTTTTCTCAGGTAGACATTTAGCAATATCTCTATTTCTTCAGCACAAATTTACCAACTGTCATTAAAGAGCTTTACTTTATGGGTTGATACAAATAATTCTCAAATATCCTAGTAATTATGTGGCTTTCTTATTTCATGGAATATATAATGCTGCTTCTCTAGAAAGTGGATTCCTCTGCTCTATAACCATTTTAAATTTACTTTTCTGGGTAAATAAGCCAGAGCACCAAAATGTGTTCCTCATGCCTTTTATCTTTCTTATATACAAAGAGACTGATTTACATTATTACCTCAGATGATCAATAACTTCAGGATGGAAGATTAATATAGCATGTCCTCTACAAAATCAGGGAAGAAAGTGACATCCACTGGGAGAAATAGCATTGTGAATTCATAGGATTTGTTTGCAGCTAGAAGGGATCTAATTCACTCAAAGATTTCTTGATCTTAAAAATTAACATTTTAAATTATCTCTTTTAAAAAAGATATGTATTGCAGAAGTAGTACATGTTTTGTCAGTGATGATATATACCACTTTTTGCACTAAAAATAAGCTACATTTAAAATATTATCACCTCTGTATGCCTTAAAAATACATAGAGTATTAAAGCTGTTATTTCCTACTCTTAGACTTATTGAACAAATACAGAGCTTTTTGAATAATAAAGCAAACTCTTTATTAAATTTTTTTTAAAGTTTATTTATTTTGAGAGAGAGAAAGAGAGAGGGAAGGAAGGGCAAAGAGAGAGGGAGAGAAAGAATGCCACGCAGGTTCTACACAACCAGCACAGAGCCCTATACGGAACTCGATCCCATGACTGTGAGATCATGCAGCTGAAATCAAGAGTCAGACACTCAACCAACTGAGCCACCCAGGCACCCCTAAAATCCTTTTATCCTAGACTTCAAACCAGGATCCTATTGCAAAGCAGATGGTATTCATGAGCTGATTTTAACAAGAATATGTTTTGCTTCATTGATTGATGTTTTGATAGCTATTTTTAAGATTTTTGGAACTCTTTAATATGTATTTCTGAAAGTAATTTCCATAACCTAAAGTGAAAAATTTTATTTCTATCAATTTTATTTCTGTCAGAACATGCAGAATTAAGAAATAATGACTAGGATGGCCTACTATGTTTTGAAAATTAATATTTATTAGGGATTGCTTTTTATTACTCTTTTGAAAAACAAAGTAAATCAGTCTGTTAAAATTTTGATGAAATTACCTGTTTTATAATGGTGGTATTTAAGTCAGTAAAGATTAGTCATATATTTAAGACTAGCTTTGTAAATCATAATTATTCTTTCTATAGCTATTTATTATTAATATATTTTTTTCAGGATACTTTTTTATGATTAAAATCCTGCATTTGAAAATACAGGTGCTTTAAAATTGAAATAGAAAATACTATTTTAAAGTGTTTTTCAAAATAAATGGCAGTAAAATAATTTATGAGAATTATTAGTTTCTAAAAATAAAAACTAATGTATGCATATATATTGTAAATATTATATAAACACATATATTACATTATATGTTATACATATGTTGTATTTTATATATGTATGTATACATATATACACATATATATATGTGTATATATACACACTGAGTGAAAACCAGAAAGGTTTTAAGTTGATCTCATCAATTTAGTTCTAATTTGTTAACATTGCTATAGTCAATATGTAAGGATTAATTTTAAAACACAACTTTTTAGACTGAAGGAGAAAAAATCATTCATATCATCCTTAACCAGACATCTGCATTTAAATATATGCAAATGAGCATAATTAAAAGAAACAGACTTGTGATTCTAATGTTCACTGAGAGACCTGTGCTAAAAAATGTAACACTTAACTATTTGGACATGACAGTTTAACACACGGGGACTATGAATTAATAGAGCATTGATTGTTACTGAACCAGTTTAAAAACATAGAACATTATTTAACATTAATTAGCTTCCTAAGTGTATTATCATAGTATTAGGTTTTGGTTTTGTTTTTGTTTTTTTATGTTTGTTTTGAGAGAGACAGCACAAGCAGGAGAGGTGCAGAGAATAAGGGAGAGAGAGAATCCTAAGCAGGCTTCCACCCAAGAGCGTGGAGCCCTATGCGCTATCAGCATGGAGTCCTACACGGGAGGCTCGGGGGCTCAATTCCGTGATGGTGAGACCATGACCTGAGCCGAAATCAAGAGTCAAACATTTGACCAACTGAGCCACCCAGGTGCCCCATAGTATTAGTTTCTTTCTTTTTTTAGAATTTTTATTTATTTATTTATTTATCTATCTATTTATTTATTTATTTTTACAGTTTTATAGAACTTTTTATTTTATTATTTTTTAAATATAATTATTGTCAAACTGACTAACATACAGTGTGTAAAGTGTGCTCTTGGTTTTGGGGGCAGATTCCATGGTTCATCACTTACATACAACCCCAGTACTCATCCCAACAAGTGCCCTCCTCAATGCCCATCACCCATTTTCCTCTCTCCCCCACCCCCCCCCATCAACCCTCAGTTTGTTCTCTGTATTTAAGAGTCTCTTATGTTTTGTCTCCCTCTCTGTTTTTGTTTTATTTTTCCTTCCCTTCCCCTGTGTTCATCTGTTTTGTTTCTTAAATTAGACATATGAGTGAAATAATATATTTATCTTTCTCTGACTTATTTTGCTTAGCATAATACCTTCTACTTCCATCCATGTTGTTGCAAACAGCAAGATTTCACTCATTTTGATTGCCAAGTAATATTCCACTATCTGTCTATCTATCTATCTATCTATCTATCTATCTATCTATCCACACACCACATCTTTATCCATTCATCAGGTGATGGACATTTGGGCTCTTTCCATAATTTGGCTATTGTTGATAATGCTGCTGTAAACATTGGGGTGAATGTGCCCCTTTGAATCAGCATTTTTGTATCTTTTGGACAAATACCTGGTAGTGCAATTGCTGGGTCATAGGGTAGTTTGATTTTTAATTTTTTAATGAACCTTCATACTGTTGTCCAGAGTGAATGGACCAGTTTGCATTCCCACCAGCAGTGCCAAAATGCTCCTCTTTCTCCACATCCTCGCCAACATCTGTTGTTCCTGAGTTGTTCATTGTAGCCTCTCTCACAGGTGTGAGGTGGTATCTCATTGTGGTTTTGATTTGTATTTCCCTGAAGATGGGTGATGTTGAGCATCTTTTCATGTCTGTTAGCAATCTGAATGTCTTCTTTGGAAGAGTGTCTCTTTATGTCTTTTGCCCATTTCTTCACTGGATTATTTGATTTGGGGGCATAGTATTATTTTCTTATCAATTCACTACACTTTCTCTTTTGAACAGTTGTGTGACTTCTAACTGTCCAATGAAGCTACATGTATAATCCCCCAAATACATCCCCTCCTAACATACACACATGCACCTTTGCAGATTTGTATATATTTCTTAAAATTACTAATTATTTAAGATTGTCTAGGGGCGCCTGGGTGGCGTAGTCGGTTGAGCGTCCGACTTCAGCCAGGTCACAATTTCGCGGTCCATGAGTTCGAGCCCCGCGTCAGGCTCTGAGCTGATGGCTCGGAGCCTGGAGCCTGTTTCCGATTCTGTGTCTCCCTCTCTCTCTGCCCCTCCCCCATTCATGCTCTGTCTCTCTCTGTCCCAACAACAAATAAAAAAACAAACAAACAAACAAACAAAAAAAGTTGAAGATTATCTAATCTGCATTGGCTCTTATTGAGAAAAATTAGGAAACCACTAAAATGATTATATTACAAAATTTGGGAAAGTCGACTTATACTTTGAGGTATAAGGTATTGAGAGGCAGCACAATGGACTTTAGTACTTGTGTGACATTTTCTTATCATCATATGCAACATCAAAATATCCGTGGTTTTGCTTTCCATCGCTTCAGTTACTGTAGTCAACCACAGTCTGGAAGTAGATAATCCCCCTTCTGTGGTATTGTCAGATGGCCAGTACCAGCTTAATGAGGAAAATCACAATGCCTGACATTCACCTCACTTCATCCCATCATGTAGGCGTTTTACCATCTAGCATTATCACAAGAAGAGGAAGAATAAATATAGTGAGATATTTTGAGGTAGAGGGAGAAGAGACCACATTCATGTAACTTTTATTATAGTATATTATTATAATTGTTCTAATTTATTACTGTAGTTAATCTCTTATTCTAACTTATAAATTAAACTTTATCACAGATATGTAAGTATAGGAAAAAAACAATATATAGGGTTCAGTACTATCCATGATTTAGGAATCCACTGAGGTTCTTGGAACATGTTTCCCATGGATCAGGGAGGACTACTGTATACATTTATAACAGGCATGTAGGCATATACATGCATATATACAATATACATTCACACATAAAATACCTAATGCTTTTGTGGTCTCATAGAACTAATAAAATATTTTCATATGCAGTTGCTTGGTTAAGATCCAAACCACTTATTTTCTGCAGGCTATATGTTTCTTTTATATCACAGTTTAAAATGAGGAATCTCAAATCCAGCTCAGCGTTCTTTGCACCCCCACACTCAGCCTAGATTAATTCCATTTGCATCAAGTGAGGTCCTAGATTTAGTAGGGTTTTCTCTTTGGTACTGTTCTGTGTCTTGAATTATGTGAAGAGTTTGAATTAGGAGAGAACTTTAGAACAAATGTGCTGAGGTAAATGGAGTTTTAAATGAACTACCTCAGCTTATGTAGCCTGAAGCTATAAACAACAAAGGGATTTTAATTAATTAACTTATTTTATTTTATTTATTCTCAAGTTAGCTAACATACAGTGTAGTCTTGGCTTCAGGAGTAGATTCCATTGACTCACCACTTACATGCAATACACAGTGCTCATCCCAACAAGTGCCCTCCTTAATGCTATCACCCGTTTTCCCTACCCCCATCAACCCTCAGTTTGTTCTCTGTATGTAAGAGTCTCTTATGGTTTGTTTCCCTCTCTGTTTTTATCTTATTTGTCCTACCCTTCCCCTATGATCATATGTTAAGTTTCTCAGATTCCACATGAGTGAAATCATATGATCTCTGTCTTTCTCTGACTAACCTATTTCGCTTAGCATAATACCGTCTAGTTCCATCCACGTTGTTGCAAATGGCAACATTTCATTCTTCTTCATTGCCAAGTAGTATTCCATTGTGTGTGTGTGTATGTGTGTGTGTGTGTGTGTGTGTGTGTGTGTGTACACATACATACACACCATATCTCCTTAATCCATTCATCAGTTGGTAGACATTTGGGATCTTTCCATAATTTGATAGCAGTGCTATAAACATTGGGGTGCACATGGCCCTTCAAATAAGCACTCCTGTATCCTTTGGATAAATTTCTACTGGCACAATTGCTGATCATAGGGGAAGGGTTGCCCTTCCCCAAAAAAAGGATTTTTAAATCTATCTTATTTTTACCTCAAGAATAAGTTGCAAGGGATTGAAATTAAAAATAGTATAAGAAATCATTAATCTGGATATTATAGAACTAGTTTTCCAGAATTTTTTTGGTTGAAAATTTTTTGTGAAATGGCAAGTAAAAGCTTAGCTTTATGAAGAACAGTAAATAACTCTCTTGAGGGAATAAAAATTTAGTAGAAATAGAAGTTTTTAATAGAAGGTGATTACACTTGTTACTTCTCCTTTCTCCTCAAGTGAATGATTAATTATGTTTAAGAAAAATTATGCATATACAAAAATTGTTTGGGTTCTGTATTAAGTTGTTTTAGCTACATGAGTTAATTACTCTTAGTAGTTTGGACCATATTTTAGGTGACAGGAACAAGCAGAGTCCCCATTGGCTTTTGTTTTGTTTTATTTTGTTTAATAAAGCTCCGCCCTAATCACAGAGCTGTCTCCAGGCATAGAAGCTGCTAGTATGGCTTAGTCATTTACTTCTTTGAACCTCGATATGAAATCTCTGCTTCAAGTACTAATTAGTGCTAATTGTGGAGAATTTCATAATACTTTGTGAAAGACTTGACTTCACAATATGAATTTTACTTTTGATGGGAATAAATGTGCATAAATTTCTTCAGAGTGTCATAGGTATTAAAGCAACAGAAATGTTTGTAACAGAAAAAGCAATGTTATATTTTGAAAAATCTTTGTTGGTGGTTTTTCAGTTCTCCCCTTTATGGCAGGATGTGATGCCTATAAATGCTCCCTCAAATGAACAACACTCACTAAGCTCGGGTTTCATTCATTATCCATCTGGGAAATCATCTAAACACCCATCCACGTATACCTTTATTTTCATGCAATTGAATGTGTAGAATTGAGAATTGGAAAGATAAGTGAACCTCTCAAAATGTCTACTAAATATTTATAAATATATTGTCATATTTATATGAGCCCAGGAACTTTATCTTCTAGAAGACTGAATAAAATAATCCTTACCATTTTTTAAAAAAATTAACTGCCTTCTTTTGTCACTTATCTATAGTGTTGTCTTCTAATCAAATGATCCAGCAGTTTATGTGGAATAAGGGCCATGGTCAAGTACTGTCCAAGGAACATGTGTTCTTTAATTTGTGGGGAGCAATGTCACATGCTTTGGGCTTATGAAAAATACATACTTAAATCGTTGCAAACATATATAGATAAAAACCAGCTGAACTATTTTAATCTCATGTTCCAAGAAAGGTTGTGTAGTAAGCCCAAGGATGGGTAATCAATCAATGAGAGAGAAACAAGAAACACTAGAGATTTCTGTGATTTTGTAGTTTTAAAGAGTCTAAACATAAAATATCTTTATTATCCCAAGATAATTTAGTAGACACTCTCCACCACTATTAAAATGGTCATTATGTTTTCTGTGACTGTTGATAGATAGTTATTGAATCATCCCTAAATTGGTAATGATTCAGTGCTCTGGAAAACGTAGCACATAAGTAAGCAATCATAATTCCAGTGCACCATGCGCAGAAGGTAGCATAATTAGAGATTTACACCTTACAGCATGTGAAATCAAGTTAATTTTGTAGTGGTGAAAGATTGCCAATTGGGAAATATTTTATAGAAGCCTTGGAGGTCACTACAATCTCTCTTTGCAGATCAATAATTATTATCAAAATGGAATAATTCGCAGGCAGCCGTAGTACCATAGTCAGCATGCCAGCGTACAAAGAAAAGGCAGCTGAAAGGAAAGAGAGGAACTTTTTTTATTTTTTAAATTGTGTTTCTGTTTGAGGATAATTTTTCATGTTAATCCTTGAAATGTTTTATTAACTTTATTATTCTACTTCAGACTGTCTGCATAACCCGGGTAACATTTTCTGATGAGGGAATATTGTCATTATCTCAGCGTGGCCTGGTACAGCTGTAAATGATGCTTTACCTTGAAGAAGGAATCAGTGGTAGATCATGAGTCCTAGCATCCAGTGTGCTAGTTCGGAAGCACCAGGTAAAAGCTAAATGAGAGGGGTGCCTGGGTGGCTCATCTCTTAAGCGAATGACTTTGGCTGAGGTCATGATCTCACAGTCTGTGAGTTCAAGCCCTGTGTAGGGCTCTGCGGCTTGGAGCCTGGAGCCTGCTTCAAATTCTCGGTCTCTGTCTCTCTCTACCCCTCCTCTGCTTGCACACACACTGTCTCTCAAAAATAAATAAATAAAACATCAAAAAGTTTTTAAATTAATTGAGAAAGTGAGAGGTAACTGTGTTCATCTTCCAGTGTTCTGATCTGTTACTTTCTTAAACTATCAAGTTTTCATAGCCTTTAGGTTATGTCCATGCTTTTAAGTTACTTCTTTGTTTCTCTTTATGCTTACTGGCCATCAAGCCTTCTTTTTGCCTACATAAGAGTGTATAAGCAGAATATGTTTCGCTGCCGTAATACATTTTTCAAGCAGTAACTACAGAAAGAGCATTTTTAAACTTGGCAATAATGACAACAGTGGAAGATTTAAGGAAGAGAAAAAGGAGGTCATCAGTACCTTTAAGCATTTTCTTTTCTCCTAGGAAAATAGTCAAGGAAACGTAATGTTAAATGAAGCCACACACTAGTTAAGAAGTATAACTGTATTCTTACACAGCAGTGTGTCTTTCTAATGAAAATACAGAATTTAGAAATATAATTGTCTTACTTCTGAAACCATTATCTTTAGTTTCACTTTAATCTTTATACTCTTGTAGTAAACATGTGACTTTATAACACTGAAGTATCAAAATGTCATATTTCTTTAATCCTTTAAAGCAAATTAATCACATATATTATTCACTGATGGTTTTGTCACGGTCTAAGCCTCCATAGATCCTTAAAGACAACCTCTCTTCTGTTTATATGTCAAGCTTGGCAAATCAGGGCCTTATGTGATTTCCAAGGCCATGGTTCTTAACAGTCCTTATCATTGGCATTGCTGTCCAACTAGAATTTAAATGTGTCTGTACAGATAAAGGGGTTAACTTTGTTTGGATGGACCCTATAACTCAAATGGTCCCTCGCAAAGCTCTCAGATCTTGAATATGACACAGACCTATGTTCATATGATTAAGACAGTAGAATACCTCTCATTATTCTGATCTCTTACAGCAGGAAGAACAAAACACAATTGAAGTTTTCAATAAATTATCTGGCCACACTGTAATGTATCCTTCAGTGTGTATAATACTTTGTCACTGAAACATGAAAGCAAAGTTTGGGTGCCACTGGTTAATTGCAAACAATGGAGTCTATTTGTCCCTAAGTAACAGTGTGGCTGGTTTAAATTTGTAAAAATTGGAAAAAAGGAAAAACTGAATTTTTTCACACTCACCTAGCATTGAGCATGTCAAATATGCAATGGAATGCTATTGCCAAAATTAGACAAAGTTTCCAAAAGCATATCAGAGCCTAATTACTCATGTGAGAAGTACATTTTATCATATTCTAATTAACTATACAAAATATTTTGAGTGGTTCAGGGAGTTGATGCAGTTTAGAAGGTTGAAGATTTTGATTTTCTACTATAGAAATAATATAGACACGTAAAAAAAAATATGGCCAGTTCAGTTTATTATAAAATGAGGCATAGTTTGTTTTTGTTTTTTGCAAATGCAGAAAATTATAGCTAGGTTTTAATAGTCACTACCATGAACTACAACTTTAAAACATAATTTTAACAAAAACATATACATTCCAGAAGTAAAAAAAAAAATAATAATAAGCGTTTATTTTGAGAGAGACAAGCACACACATGAGCAGGGAAGGGGCAGAGAAAAAGGGACAGAGAGAATCCCAAGCAGCCTCTGTGAGGTTAGAGAAGAGCCCAATGTGGGGCTCAATCTCACAAAAACATGAAATCATGACCTGGACCGAAATCAAGAGTCAGACCAACTGAGCCACCCAGGCTCCCCAGAAGTAAAACTGTTTTAAAACGTGTTTAGATTTTGTTCATATCTCAGAATTTGGGGAGTAATAATATATCCTGTTTTTTGTAAATGAGGTGAAATTCACATAACATAAAATTAACCATTTAAAAGTGAATGATTTAGTGGCATTTTGCATACACAAAATTGTGCAACCAGGACCTCTATCCAGTACCAAGAACTTGTAATCAAACCAAACATAACCTCCTTACCTGTCCTTGTCTATTAAGCACATACTGTCTCTTCCTTCTTCCCTTCAACTTGGGCAACCACCAGTTTGTTTTCTATCTGTATGGTTTTACCTGCTCTGCACAGAATCATGTAATAACCTTTTGTCTCTAACTTCTTTCACCTCAAATAATGTTTTCCAGGGTCATTTGGTTTGTAGTATGTGTCAATATTTTATGTCTAAATTATCCTGGATTATGTATGCCACAGTTTGTTTTTTTCATTAATCTGTTTATGGATATTAGGGTTCTACATTTTGACTATTGAAACAGTACCGCACTGACCATTAATGCATGAATATTTGTTTGAGTACCTGTTTTCAGTTCTTTTAGCTATACTCCTAGGAGTGGAATTGCTGGGTCATATGGTAATTCCATATTTAACTTTATAAGGAATTATCAAACTATTTTCCACAGTAGGTAGAACATTTTGTATTCCCATCAGGACTTTATGAAAGTTCTAATATTTCTTTATCCTTCCAATATTATTATCCATTTATCATCATTATCATTTCCATCCTAGTAGATATGAATTAGTATCTCACTATGATTTTAATTTGCTAATGACCAATGATATTGAGCATCTTTTCATGTACTTAGTCATTTGTATTTCTTATATGGAGAAATGACTGTTCAAATTTTTTGCCCATTTTTTAATTAGGCTTTTTGTCTTTTTGTTGTTGAGTTACAAGTCTTTTTTTTATATATTCTGGATACTAGACTATTATCACATGTATGATTTGCAAGTTTTTCCCACATTCTATAGTTTTTTTTTTCATTTTCTTAATAATGACCTTGGATGCACAGAAGTTTGAAATTTTTGGTGAAGTTTCATTTATCTATTTTTCCTGTTTTTGCTCATGCTTTTGATGTCATATCTAACAATCATTGCCAATTCCAAGGTCATAAAGATTTATTTCCATGTTTTCTATTAACAGTTTTATGGTTTTGGCTTTTTTATTTAGGTAGTCATTCAGTTTTGAGTTAAGTTTTGAATAGGGTATAAGGTAGGTATCCATTTCCATTCTTTTGCATATGGATATATACCACCATTTGTTGAAGAGATTATTCTTTCCCTATTAATGGCTTTCGAACCCTTGTCAAAAATCAGTTAACCATAGATGTGTTTATTTCCACACTCTCAATTCCATACTATTGATTTATTTTTGTTCTTATGCCAGTACCACACTGTTTTGATTACTATAGCTTTCAAGTTGTTCTGAAATAACAAAGTGTGGGTCCTCCAAATTTGTTTTTTCTCTTTAAATATACTTTTGGCTGATGGAGGCTTTTTGAAATTCCATATGAACTTGATGATCACCTTTTCTATTTCTGCAAAAGAAGGCCACTGGGGTTTTTATAGGGTTTTCAGTGAATCTTTTGATCACTTTGGGTAGTATTGTCATCCTAACCTTATGATAAGTCTTCCAATCCATGAACATAGGATATCTTTCCATTTATTTAGCTATCTTTTTTTGTTTGTTTTTCAGCAATTTTTTTTAATTTTTAGTATAGTAAACAGTGTACTAATAAGTCTTGCCTTTTTGGTGAAATTATTCCTATGTACTGTATTCTTTAAATGCTGGTATCAATGTAATTGCTTTGTTGATTTCCTTTTCATATTGGTCTTTGCTGATATATATAGAACCACCACTGACATTTTTCCATTTATCTTGTGCCCTGCAAGTTTGCTATATTTACTTATTAGCTCTTAGTTTCTTTGTGCATTCTTTGGTATTTTCTATATATAGAATCATGCCATCTGTAAATGGAATTGTTTTACTTCTTCCTTTTCAATTAGTTTGCCTTTTATTTATTTGTCTTGACTAACTTCTCTGGCTAGATCCTCCAATATAAAGTAGAATAGCAATGTTAAAGCTAGGCTTCCTTATCCTGTTCCTGATCTCAGGTTAAAAGCATTCAGTCTTGGGGCGCCTGGGTGGCGCAGTCGGTTAAGCGTCCGACTTCAGCCAGGTCACGATCTCACGGTCCGTGAGTTCGAGCCCCGCATCGGGCTCTGGGCTGGTGGCTCAGAGCCTGGAGCCTGTTTCCGATTCTGTGTCTCCCTCTCTCTCTGCCCCTCCCCCATTCATGCTCTGTCTCTCTCTGTCCCAAAAATAAATAAACGTTAAAAAGCATTCAGTCTTTCTCCATGAAGTCATTCATTATTAAGTATGGTGTTAGCTGTGGTTTTTCTTATAAATTATCTTTATCATGTTAATGAAGTTCGCTTCAGTTCCTAATTTTGTGAGTGTCTTTACCATGAAAGCGTGATGGATTTTATCAAAAAAATTTTTTTCTATATCAATTGAAATGATCATACTGTTTCTTTCCTTCAATTTCTGGATTTGCTGTATCACTTTGACTTTCACCTTTTAGTATGTTATCTCACACTGCAGTCTTGGGATAAATCTTACTAGGTTATTCTCTTAACATGCTATTGTATTGGACTTAGTTTAGTAGTACTTTGTTGAAGAATTTTGCATCTATCTTCATATATGATATTGGCCTATAGTTTTCTTTTCTTTGGTATCTTTGTCTTATGTTGGTATCAAGGTAATACTCACTTCATAAAATAAATTAAGAAGTGCTTACTCTTGTGTTTTGGGAAGCATTTCAGGACGACTGTAGTTCATTATTCTTTGTGATAGAATTAACCACTGAAACCATCTGACCCTGGGCTCTTTTCGTTGTGGCTGGGAGATTTTTGTTTACTGATTCAATCTCTTTTTATAGATCTTATTATAGATTTCTTCAGATGTTTTCATTTTTTTCTTGATTCAGTTTTAGTAATTTTAATATTTCTAGAATTTCTCCATTTGGATTTTGCCTAGGTTATTTAATTTGTGGGCATGTAATTGTTCACAGTATTCTCTTATTTATTTATTTTTTTTAGTTCTGTAACTTTGCTAGTAAGTCCCCACTGTCATTTCTGCTTTTGTTTCCTCTATTTTTCTTTTTTTTTAATATGAAACTTATTGTCAAATTGGTTTCCATACAACATGCAGTGCTCATCCCAACAGGTGCCCTTCTCAATACCCATCACCCACACTTCCCTCTCCCTCCCTCCCACCCCCCACCAACCCTCATTTGTTCTCAGTTTTGAAGAGTCTCTTGTGTTTTGGCTCCCTCCCTCTCTAACCTCTTTTTTTTTCTCATTCCCCTCCCCCATGGTCTTCTGTTAAGTTTCTAAGGATCCACATAAGAGTGAAAACATATGGTATTTGTTTTTCTCTGTATGACTTATTTCACTTAGCATAACATTCTCCAGTTCCATCCACGTTGCTGCAAAAGGCCATATTTCATTCTTTCTCATGCCAAGTAGTATTCCTTGTGTATATAAACCACAATTTCTATATCCATTCATCAGTTGATGGACATTTAGGCTTTTTCCATAATTTGGCTATTGTTGACAGTGCTACTATAAATATTGGGGTACAAGTGCCCCCATGCATCAGCACTCCTGTATCCCTTGGGTAAATTCCTAGCAGTGCTATTGCTGGGTCATAATGTAGATCTATTTTTAATATTTTGAGGAACCTCCACACTGTTTTCCAGAGTGGCTGCACCAGTTTGCATTCCCACCAAGAGTGCAAGAGTGTTCCCATTTCTCCACATCCTCACCAGCATCTATAATACCCTGATTTGTTCATTTCAGCCACTCTGACTGGTGTGAGGTGGTATCTGAGTGTGGCTTCAATTTGTATTTCCCTGATGAGGAGCGATGTTGAGCATCTTTTTATGCGCCTGTTGGTCATCTGGATGTCTTCTTTAGAGAAGTTTCTATGCATGTTTTCTGCCCATTTCTTCATTGGATTCTTTGTATTTTGGGTGTGGAGTTTGGTGAGCTCTTTAAAGATTTTGGTTACTAGCCCTTTGTCTGATATGTCATTTGCAAATATCTTTTCCCAATCTGTTGGTTGCCTTTTAGTTTTTTTGATTGTTTCCTTTGCAGTACAGAAGCTTTTTATCTTCATGAGGTCCCAATAGTTCAGTTTTGCTTTTAATTCCCTTGCCTTTGGGGATGTGTCAAGTAAGAAATTGCTGCAGCTGAGGTCAGAGAGGTTTTTTCCTGCTTTCTCCTCTAGGGTTTTGATGGTTTCCTGTCTCACATTCAGGTCCTTTATTCATTTTGAGTTTGTTTTTGTGAACGGTGTAAGAAAGTGGTCTAGTTTCATCCTTCTGCATGTTGCTGTGCAGTTGTCCCAGCACCATTTGTTAAAGAGACTGTCTTTTTTCCATTGGATATTCTTTCCTGCTTTGTTAAAGATTAATTGGCCATACTTTTGTGGGTCTAGTTCTGGGGTTTCTATTCTATTCCATTGGTCTGTGTGTCTGTTTTTGTGCCAATACCATGCTGTCTTGACGATTACAGCTTTGTAGTTGAGGCTAAAGTCTGGGATTGTGATGCCTCCCACTTTGGTCTTCTTCTTCAAAATTACTTTGTCTATTTGGGGTCTTTTGTGGTTCCATACAAATTTTAGGATTGCTTGTTCTAGCTTCAAGAAGAATACTGGTGCAATTTTGGTTGGGATTGTATTGAATGTGTAGATAGCTTTGGGTAGTATTGACATTTTAACAATATTTATTCTTCTAATCCATGAGCACGGAATGTTTTTCCATTTCTTTATATCTTCTTCAATTTCTTTCATAAGCTTTCTATAGTTTTCAGCATACAGATCGTTTACATCTTTGGTTAGGTTTATTCCTAGGTATTTTATGCTTCTTGGTGCAATTGTGAATGGGATCAGTTTCTTTATTTGTCTTTCTGTTGCTTCATTGTTAGTGTATAAGAATGCAACTGATTTCTGTACATTGATTTTGTATCCTGCGACTTTACTGAATTCATGTATCAGTTCCAGTAGACTTTTGGTGAAGTCTATCAGGTTTTCCAAGTATAATATCATGTCATCTGCAAAAAGTGAAAGATTGACTTCATCTTTGCCAATTTGGATGCCTTTGATTTCCTTTTGTTGTCGGATTGCTGATGCTAGCACTTCCAATACTATGTTAAACAACAGTGGTGAGAGTGGACATCCCTATCGTGTTCCTGATCTCAGGGGGAAAGCTCTCAGTTATTCCCCATTGAGTATGATATTAACTGTGGGCTTTTCATAAATGGCTTTTATGATGTTTAAGTATGTTCCTTCTATCCCGACTTTCTCAAGGATTTTTATTAAGAAAGGATGCTGAATTTTGTCAAATGCTTTTTCTGCAATTGACAGGATCATATGATTCTTATCTTTTCTTTTATTAATGTGATGTATCACATTGGTTGATTTGCGAATGTTGAACCAGACCTGGAGCCCAGGAATGAATCCCACTTGATCATGGTGAATAATTCTTATATGCTGTTGAATTTGATTTGCTAGTATCTTATTGAGAATTTTTGCATTCATATTCATCAAGGATATTGGCCTGTAGTTCTCTTTTTTTGCTGGGTCTCCGTCTGATTTTGGAATCAAAGTAATGCTGGCTTCATAGAATGAGTCTGGAAGTTTTCCTCCCCTTTATGTTTTTTGAAACAGCTTGAGGAGGATAGGTATTATCTCTGCTTTAAATGTCTGGTAGAATTCCCCTGGGAAGCCATCTGGTCCTGGAATCTTATTTGTTGGGAGATTTTTGATGACTGATTCCATTTCTTTGCTGGTTATGGCTCTGTTCAAGTTTTCTATTTCTTCCTGTTTGAGTTTTGGAAGTGTGCAGGTGCTTAGGAATTTGTCCATTTCTTCCAGGTTGTCCAGTTTGTTGGCATACAATTTTTCATAGTACTCCCTGATAATTGCTTGTATTTCTGAGGGATTGGTTGTAATAATTCCATTTTCATTCATGATTTTATCTATTTGGGTCATCTCCTTTTTCTTTTTGAGAAGCCTGGCTAGAGGTTTACCAATTTTGTTTATGTTTTCAAAAAACCAACTCTTGGTTTCATTGATCTGCTCTACAGGTTTTTTAGATTCTATATTGTTTATTTCTGCTCTGATCTTTAATATTTCTCTTCTTCTGGGTCTGGAGTGTCTTTGCAGTTCTGCTTCTATTTCCTTTAGGTGTGCTGTTAGATTTTGTATTTGGAATTTTTCTTGTTTCTTGAGATAGGCCTGGATTGCAATGTATTTTCCTCTCAGGACTGCCTTTGCTGCATCCCGAAGTGTTTGGAATGTTTTATTTTCATAATCATTTGTTTCCATATATTTTTTAATTTCTTCTCTACTTGCCTGGTTGACTCATTCATTCTTTAGTATGGTGTTCTTTAACCTCCATGCTTTTGAAGGTTTTCCAGACTTTTTCCTGTGGTTGATTTCAAGCTTCATAGCATTGTGGTCTGAAAGTGTGCATGGTATGATCTCACTTCTTTTATACTTATGAAGGGCTGTTTTGTGACCCAGTATGTGATCTATCTTGGAGAATGTTCCATGTGAACTCGAGAAGAAAATATATTCTGTTGCTTTGGGATGCAGAGTTCTAAATATATCTATCAAGTCCATCTGATCCAATGTATCATTCAGGGCCCTTGTTTCTTTATTGGCGGTCTGTCTAGATGATCTATCCGTTGTTGGAAGCGGAGTATTAAAGTCCCCTGCAATTACCACATTCTTATCAATAAGGTTGCTTATGTTTGTGATTGTTTTATATATTTGAGGGCCCCCATATTCGGCTATAGACATTTATAATTGTTAGCTCCTCCTGATGCATGGAACCTGTGATTATTATATAATGCCCTTCTTCATCTCTTGTTACAGCCTTTAATTTAAAGTCTTTTGTCTGATATAAGTATGGCTACTCCAGATTTCTTTTGACTTCCAGTAACATGATAGATAGTTCTCCATCCCTCACTATCAATCTGAAGGTGTCCTCAGGTCTAAAATGAGTCTCTTGTAGACAGCAAATAGATGGGTCTTGTTTTTTTAATCCATTTGGTACCCTATGTCTTTTGGTTGGAACATTTAGTCCGTTTACATTCAGTGTTATTATCGAAAGAAATGGGTTTAGAGTCATTGTGATGTCTGTAGGTTTCATGCTTGTAGTGATATCTCTGGTACTTTGTGGTCCTTGCAACATTTCACTCACAGAATCCCCCTTGGATCTCTTGTAGGGCTGGCTTAGTGGTGATGAATTCCTTCAGTTTTTGTTTGTTTGGGAAGACCTTTATCTCTCCTTCTATTCTGAATGACAGACTTGCTGGATAAAGGATTCTTGGCTGCATATTTTTTCTGTTCATCACATTGAAGATTTCCTGCCATTCCTTTCTGGCCTGCCCAGTTTCAATAGATAGGTCTTCCACTAGTCTTATGGGTATCCCTTTATATGTTAGAGCATGTTTATCCCTAGCTGCTTTCAGAATTTTCTCTTTATCCTTGTATTTTGCCAGGTTCACTATGATATGTCATGCAGAAGATCTATTCAAGTTACGTCTGAAGGGAGTTCTCTGTGCCTCTTGGGTTTCACTGCCTTTTACCTTCCCCAGATCAGGGAAGTACGCCACTATGATTTGTTCAAGTACACCTTCAGCTCCTTTCTCTCTCTCTTTCTCTTCTGGAATTCCTATTATATGGATATTTTTCAATTTCGTTGCATCACTTAGTTCTCTAATTCTCCCCTCATACTCGTGGATTTTTTTATCTCTTTTTCTCAGCTTCCTCTTTTTCCATAATTTTATCTTCTAATTCACGTATTCGCTCCTCTGCCTCTCCAATCCGAGCTGTGGTTGCCTCCATTTTATTTTGCATCTCATTTATAGCATTTTTTAGCTCCTCCTTACTATTTCTTAGTCCCTTGATCTCTGTAGCAATAGATTCTCTGCTGCCCTCTATACTTTTTGCAAGCCCAGTGATTAATTTTATGACTATTATTCTAAATTCTTTTTCCATTATATGAAGTCATTTTTGATCAATTTGTTAGCTGTTGCTACTTCTGGAGTTTCTTTTGACGAGAATTCTTCCGTTTTGTCATTTTGGATAGTCCCTGGGATGGCGCGGAACTGCAGGGCACTTCCCCTGTGCTGTCTGAAGTAACTTTTTTGGTGGGCAGGGCCGCAGTCAGACCCGATGCCTGCCCCCAGCCCACCACTGGGGCCACAGTCAGACTGGTGTGTACCTTCTCTTCCCCCCTCTCAGGGGCAGGACTCACTGTGGAGTGGTGTGGCCCCTGTCTGGGCTACTTGCACACTGCCAGGCTTGTGGTGCTGCTTTGATGGGATCTGGCATATTAGTCGGGGTGGACCTGCAAGGTGCACAGGGGCAGGAGGGGCAGGCTCAGCTCACTTTGCTGTCAGTGGTCTCCTGCAGGAGGGACCCTGCAGCAACCGGGAGGGAGGCAGACCCACAGGAAGGATGAATCCACAGAAGCACAGCGCTGGGTGTTTGCGCGGTGCAAGCAAGTTCAATGACAGAACTGGTTCCCTTTGGGATTTCTGCTGGGGAATGGGAGAGGGAGATGGTGCTTTCCAGGGCCTTTGTTCCCCGCCAAGGTGAGCTCTGTCTTCTGGGCTCAACAACTCTCCCTCCGTGTCCTCTCGCCCTCCTGCTCTCTGAGCAGAGCTGTTGACTTTTAACATTCCAGATGTTAAGTCCTAATGGCTGTCAGAACACACTCCATCCGGCCCCTCCACTTTTGCAAGCCAGATTTCGGGGCCCTGCCTTGTGGGGCGGGTTCCCCCACCACCATCCTGGCTCCCTCCTGCCAGTCCGTGTAGTACTCACGACCTCTCCATCCTTCCTACCCTCTTCCATGGTCCTCTCATCTACACTTGGCTCTGGAGAGTCCATTCTGCTAGTCTTCTGGTGTTATCTGGGTTATTTAGGTAGGTGTGGGTGGAATCTAAGTGATCAGCAGGATGAGGTGAGCCCAGCATCCTACACTGCCATCTTCTTCTTTAGTTCTAGGTTTTTGGTCCTCTCTTTTCTCTTTGTCAGTCTAGTTAAAATTTTGCCTACTCTCCTGATCTTTACAAAGAACCCATTTTTGATGTTGATTCTATTTTGTTACATATGCTCTATCTCTACTCTAAACTTTATTAAGTTTTCTTTTTCCAGCTATAGATTTAGCTTGTTCTTTTCAGAGTTCCTTAGATGTCAAGTTAGATTATTGATTTGAGATTTTTTTTTCTTTTTAATGTATGCATTGCAGCTATAAATTTTTCTTTAAGAATTACTTTCACTGGATCTCATGCTTTGGCATCTTGTTTTTATTTTCATTCATCTTAAAATATTTTCTAATTTCCTCTCATTCCTTTTGGATTTCATTTCTTGTTCAAAAGTATATTGTTAATTTTTACATATTTGTGACTTTTTTTTTTAGTTTTCCTTTATTGATTTCTATCTTCATTTCACTGTGGTCAGAATAAATACTTTGTATCATTTCTATAACTTTAACACTGCAGAGGATTGCAGTCTAAGATATGGTCTATTTGGAGAATATTTCAAGTACACTTGAGAAAGTGTGTATTTTAATGTTGTTGGGTGAAATGTTCTATATGTGTCTATTAGGTAGATCTGATAGGCTTAAGATTTTTCAAGTCTCCTATATCCTAGTTGATTTTCTATCTAGATATTGTATGTGAACTGGAATTTGAGCTGTGAGTATACAGTAAGCAAAAAACACAGTACTTTATTACTAAATGATAACAGTCTCTTTCTTCTATAAGCATTCCCCTCTTTGCATTAAGATTTTTGTTACATGCCAAAGTCCGAAAAAAGTTGATTCTGTCAGCTTGCCAACTTAATGGCTGACTTTATGATATCAAGTCAATCCAGTCATAGCATAGGATTTTAGTTTACAATTTGCCCTGTCTTAATTGAAATCAAATTTCATTTTTAGTATAAGGATAATAAGAATAATTGAGAGTTTACCCATTTCATTTTTGGCTTCATGGGAAGAAGTAAATTCCATTAAACTTGTTTTTTTGCAGGTACGAATCTTTAACATTCAAAACAAGCATGGCGTATATGTTGGGGAGCTTTTCTTTTTTCTATTTTTTTCTCTAGAAGACAACATTTAGTTATACAACCACATTTGATCTTTAAAATAAGAGGAATTATAATATTAGCAACTACCATTTAGTGAGTATTTCATATCCAAGTAACTGCTAAGTACTTGCAACAAATAAGCTTGTTTTATCTTATATCAAACCAATGAGTTATAGGTATTTGAACTTCAACTGACAGTGAAAATCTGAGAAAAAGAAGACTAACTTGTTTAAGGTCATGCTGAACAAGTAAGTTGCATGTCATGATTAATTGAGTTTCTGAGTCTAATTTTTTTAAATATACCAGGCCTCTTTCTGGTCATTTTATGGTCTTACCTACTCCCCCCCCCCACCCCCGCAATTAATCATTATTAGATTAGATTAGATAGTGAAATCCATAGATCTTAACAAAAATATTTTATAAATTAATTATTAATATTTCCCCCCTAGGGAAAAAATGAAGCAGGTAGACAGAGGTAGATATAAATCTAGAGATCTGGAGTTTGTAGGCAACATAGCATATAATTTTTTTTCCAGACATATTCCATAGTTGTTGGAAGCTTTGACTCTATCATACTGTAGAATAGAAAAGCTAACTGAAATTTTGAAAGCTTATAATTTAATATTAGAACACATACTTGTCAAGTATTTCATAAGTTTAAGAAAGCAATCATTATATGACTTTTATTTTATAATAAGTAAAAATGAACATTTTCAGGCTGAATCACTATACTACCATTAAATTAAATCTGTGTTACATTTATCTCAGCATTTTGGTTGCCAATCTACATAGATAAATAATTAGATTATTTGAGGTAGAAATGGATAAGTATATGAATGGATCCATGCATAGCTTAATTTAATTTATATACTAACATGAGTTTTGTTTATAATATTTACCTTGCTAAAAGTGCATTATTTGCCTAAGATCTTTCAAGAAAAACTAACCCAACTAAAGGAATTTCAGTTATTAAATTTATGAATGAAAATCATTAGCTACCTATGAATGTCACAAGGAGCTTCAGTGCCTTTGAATAACCATCATAAAATCTGGTCATCTCTATGCAAGACCTAAATAATTTTGCTCATGAATATAATGAGAGTACTTTGTAAAATTACCATTTTAATATTTCATATGCAAATACAACTCACAGTAGTAGCTACTTTATAAGAAATGTCATGCTCTTAATTGGTCAGTGAGGTGAATATGTGGAATGATTTCAGAGGGGTACTGGACAAGTACATGACAACACATGATATGCCATCATTAGCTTTATTTCTCTGAATAATGAAGAACCCACCCCTCCCAGCAACCTATTAAAGTTTCTTTGTGCCTAAGATGGACCCAATTTTAAACTTTTCTGAGAAAAAAATTCACTCGTATATAAAGAATCACCGAAAGATCAAGCCAAGGATCATTTGGCCTTGGCCTTATTTTGACAAGAATTTAGATTTCTCATGTGATCTTCAAGTACAAATCATTATATATTTTTGTGTGTATTTAAAAGGCATAATTCTTCAATGTCAACATTTAAAATATATCACAGTTTTGTAAAGTTATTGGGAATATTTTCGTTATTTCTTATATATCCAGAATGTAAGAAAAAAAAAAAGAAAAGAAAAGAAAAGAAAGAAAAGAAACAGCCTGGGCCTCTCATAAGTGCCACTAAGCCCTGTATTTGTTAATTTACCCATGCATATAAGGTGAGGCTGTGAGGGCTGGAAACCATTCAGGTGATAGAAAGGTTTAAAAAGCTATTTTCTTAAATGCTTGTTCTTTCTCTAAGTACCCAGTGTGAGGAACACTTAAAATAATTTTCACTGAAAAATCTAACATTCTAGAAAATTGAAACCCTCAGGATACATTTAAAAAGGTAAAGCTGCTAAGATTTCACCTTTTCCCTTGGTGTTTAACAACCTATAAATTATCATTATTTCTTGAAGCACGTTAAAGACCAGTCCAGTCTCACCTGGTAGGAAGAAAGGAAGATGGAAGGAATAACCCAGAGAGCGTCCTGCCAACTCTGTCCTGAGTCATTCTTGGCTTGTGAATCAGGGCTTTAGATCATAACCCCAAAAGGCAAGGTGAAACCAAACAGCGAAGAATTTGTACATGTAACACATCCTCTCCGGGGACAACTTGTCAGAGTGGATGTCTAAAGAATGTGAGACTGAACCATTGGAAAGATAAACAGACATATATTCAGGTGCTCAGCAATGTAGAAAAGTCAGTTAAGCATCTTAGTTATTTATTGCTGTGTGACAAATTACTCCAAAATTTATTTTAAAAAAAAAAGTAGGCAAGAAAACAAAATGAACCTGTTTGTTTTTCTCTCCAAGAATACATTTGCATCAACAGTATAATCCAGCCTGTTTTATCTGGAAGCATAACTGTTATGGGTTCCATTTGTGTGTAATAAACTGATATCTCCCCATCAAAAGTCCTGATACATCCTGAGTAATTTTCCAATCTGTGAGGATGATGATCTAATACCTGGCTCCCTGTATTTACCTTCTAAAAGCTCATCCCCAGTGCTTATTACTTTTCGGGCATATTGTCTATACTTTCCTACAATTGTTCTCTGACCTGAAGTTAGCTGAAAATTATCTAACTTAGATATCACACGTATACTATCATGTCAGCTCTCTATCTCGGTGCTTGCTCACCTAAGTTTACCTCTGTTGTACTCCCCTGGAATTTCTCCTTTGTTTATCAGCCCTCCTATCTCTGCCATTCTCAATCCAAGCCTTGTCACATAAGCAGCCCTCTTGCCATCTGTCTAATCTCTTCCCCAACCCCGGCAAGGAATTTGTCCTGAATGAATCTAAATATATGCCTCCTTTTCTGATTTTGGCTTATTGAGCACGTCCAGAGGAAGACATGTATACAGGAATATTGAAATAAAAGTCAGAGCCTGCTACCTCAGTCAGACCCTCCCAGTGCCAAAACCTGCAAGATTTAAATATTCCTCTTCCTTTCTGATAGTAGATAATCATAGTAGATAAATATACTTTCTACATCACAGGGAAGGCACAAGCTTATGACAACCTTCAGCCATCAAATGTATAATCATGTTAAGTCCTTTCACGGTATCCTTGACTCTGCCCTCTTCCGTATCTTTCACGTGCGGTCCGTCCTAAAGTTCAATTTATGTTATGTTGCTGACAGCTCCTCAAATGATTCACAGTCATTGCTATATTCTGGTATTTATGCCTTTGTGGAATCCCCTCTGTATGAGTATGGGCTGCACTTAATAATTTGATTCTAATGAACAGAACATGGGGGGCAAATGGGACATCACTTCCAAGATGTGGTTACACAATACTGTTACTCCCATCTCACTCGCAGTCTCTGGCATGAGCTGCTTGCTTGCTTTGATGAAGCAGAAGCTGCCAGGTTGTGAGCTTCTCCGCAGAAGCCACCATGGAAAGGAGCAAGGGAGGCTGAGAAGGAACGGAGACCCCCAGTCCAACAGCATCCTAGTAAATGCCAGCACCCCCCCCCCCCATGTGGGAAGTAGATTTTTCCATACTCAGGCCCTCCAGTCATACCGGAGCCTCACCTGGCAACCTGATTGCATCCCATGGGAAACCCTGAGCAGAAAAACAGCTAAGCCACGACCTACAGAATATGTTTGGTAACAAGTGGTGTTTCTAAGCCGCTAAATTTCGAAAGGATTCGTTATGCAGAAATACATAACTATTATCTAAAATGCTTTATTTAGAGCATGATTCTGGAGCCAGACTGCTCAAAACTCTTCATTTCCTCAATTCGCATACTGTCTGCCACCTTCCAGCGGTGTGAACTGGGGGAAGTTGATTAACTTCACTATGACTAAATGTCCTCACTTATAACCTGGCGATAATAATAGTGTCTACCTTTTAAGATCACTGTAAGCTGAAATGAGTTAATAAAAGTGAAACCCTAAGAACAAAGTCTAAAATTCTTTGTATTCTATGTACTATTAATGTCCCTTAGTATCCCATGACGACCCTGCTACCACTCTGGTATCAAAGGTGCATTTTTTTTTTTTAACCACTGAAACAGCTCTTAAGTTGTTTTCCTAGTTTCATCTTCATTCTCATCGTATTCATTCTGCACTGCAGCCCAATAGAGCTTTTCATATGTACACTTCACCAGGCAGGTTATTTCTCTGCAGTAAGCTTTTCATTGAAGTTATGTTGTATTTAGAAACAATCAGGGTGGCTCACAGGGACCTGCCCACCTTTCTAGACACATCTCTCGACATCCTCTCCCCTGCATCTGTACTCTAAACCAGTTTAGCTTAATGAATATCCCTCATTCTCACCTGACTCTGGGCCTGTATATGTGCAGTACCTTCTCTGATAGCCCACATGTCATGAGGCATAGCACATTTATAATTAATATTTTATATATAGTGTTTGTATTTCTCTCTCACGTGAGAGGGGCCATATGGCTCATGTTCATTACTGTTTTCCCAAGGTCAAAAGCAATGCTTGAATAATACAGTAGTAGCTGCTCAACAGATATTAGCAGAATGAATGGTGGCCTGGACTAATGCAAAGACTTGGCTTCGGAAGTAAAAATGTAAGGAAAGATACAGGTAAGTGTTAGAAATAATGTAGAACTGGCAAAGCCTTTAAATTCCTTTAAATTCTATGAAAGAGAGATACACAGCAATAATGTTAGCATGGGCTGTCCATTAAAATACAAACCTTATGTTATAAAATATATGCTGTCTGTGAAAAACATTTTTTATATAAAAAATATGGCTAGTTACAACAGTCACATAAATATATACAAATACATGCATATACACAAATATAACAAGTAGAAAAAGAAAGCAGAGATTTTTTTCAAAATACCATTTTGTAGGTAAAAACAGTACTGTTTCAATTGCTGTATCCAATGCTCTTGCCTTGACCTTATTTTTAGTAATTTCTCTGTCACCTCCCAAACTGTTCTTCTTTCTTCCCTTCCAGACATTGAGTTTTTCTACGTCTATCCCTTTCTCTGTAACCACACCTTCTGTTTTTCTTCTCTCCTAACTCTACTCCATACAGTTTTGATTTTTGCCATCTTCCCCTTTCCCATGAGAAAGGCTCTCGTGGAAACACAACAAAAATTTGCATAATAAATATATTACGAACACCTTTGTGTCGAAACTCCATCAGTAAGATTGTAAAAAGAGCCACAAGACTTGTAGAGTGTCCTTAGACTTGAAGTATCATGACCTAAGAGCAAATAACCTAGTAACTATAGTTTCACATAGGTGTTATCTTAGTATATTTGGGAAACGAAGTAGACTGGAAGTCTGAGACCAAGGATATGGTCTTGTGGGTAAGAAATTATCTACCACAGAAACCAGAATTCATGCATTTGACTTTAGGCTCTTTATACTATTTGTAGTAGTAAAATTTGGCCAAAGCTACCTCCTAATAAATACATATTATGGTGTCATTTCTGTACATAGTACAGAATGTACTTGTCTATATAATGAAGTATAAACTTAACATGACATTCAAGGCCCTACATGGTCTGATACAACACTCTCTAGCTTCACCTCCAGGTACTGTTTTCTCCCTCCACATATACATGTTTCAACACGATACACTAGACTTTGTAAGCCCTGGGACATAACATGCAACCATATTTTAAACCTTTCACATGGGTTCTGCTGCCAAGAGATTACTCCTCTATAGACCTTACGGTTTCCTTCTTACCATTTAAAACTACTCCACAAGTTGTCTCCTCAGAGGCCTCTAGAGACAGAGTTATATGAGATACAAACTCCTCCCTCTGCCCTCTCTAAGAACCACATACAAGCCTTTATTATAAAATTTATCATATCAAATCACAACATGTGGTCAAATGTCTCTATTATTTTTCTAAGCTCTAAAAGCTTCCTAAAGGCAGAAATGATACCAGGATCTTTATGTTATCATGGCCTAGCATAGAACATGGCACATAATATGGACTTAGTAAAAATATTTATTGGATAGATGGACAGGGGACCAAAAACTAGAAGTCGCCAATCCCAAACAAAGTACGCATTCAGTGTTAGACTCCTCCAAAATGTCTCCTGCTCATGTCATAAAATAATAGTAATTTCTTGAACATATTTTCTAGAAATTTGGGAAATATATACACTGTTTAGAGAATGAAGATTGATAGTTTGAAAAACCAGATGAGTATTAAGTTTCATGAAAATTGAAAATAAATTTTGGATTGATAGTTTGCTTACTTTCTTTTCATTTCCATAATGATTTGCTTCTTCCAAACTTTAAATGTACTGTTTATTGATGTATCAGGTATGAGTGCATTATTTTAATACATGTTTCTTATTTATCTTATGTGCTAATGTAGAAACCTGCATTGTAGATTATTTTAATTTTAAAATATTCTGAATTTTATTTTTTTTTAATTTTTTTTCAACGTTTATTTATTTTTGGGACAGAGAGAGACAGAGCATGAATGGGGGAGGGGCAGAGAGAGAGGGAGACACAGAATCGGAAACAGGCTCCAGGCTCTGAGCCATCAGCCCAGAGCCCGACGCGGGGCTCGAACCCACGGACCGCGAGATCGTGACCTGGCTGAAGTCGGACGCTTAACCGACTGCGCCACCCAGGCGCCCCTAAAATATTCTGAATTTTAAATAAATTGCATTGTACTTAATCTTGACCATTGACATTAGGCCAACATGGAGTTAAGTCTCAGCTCTGCCATTTATTAGTCGTAGCTCTGCAAGTTTGGCCAAGTTATATAATATCTTTAAAGTTATAAATACCTGAAACTTGAAATTAATATAGTTTCTAAGAAAGATGTGACTGAAATGTAATAAAATTATATATAAAGCTCTTAATACTCACTACATAGTAAGTTTTGATATATTTTAGGTCTTAATGTTTTAGTTTTTACTGTTAAAACAGGATGTTGTCCCTACCTAAAGCATATTGTTTATATAAATGTTTTGTCCATTTACTCTTTTTTCTTGTATGTCTTTAATCATTTCCCCTCCCCTCCTCCTGAACCTCAGATGATATCTTGGTTAAATTTTTTCTCCCTAAAGAAAACTGTGCCTCACAACTCCCACCCCCAAACCACTACCTGTGTCCTTCTTGGTCACCAAGCTGTGACGAGTCCATCCACCCTCACTGCTTTACCTTGGACCATTTATTTTTAACCTAGTGTAATCACCATAGGAACTGGTTTTCACAGTATCACCAGTGACTTTTTAACTGACAAATCAAAAGATGTGCCTATATCTGCCTCTTTATAGCACCTGTATAGTATGTTATGGACAGCCAATTATATCTTGGTTCTATCACCTGTGCTTCCTGTATCGTTCGGTTGCCCCATTTCAGAATCATCTCACTTTTGTTCCTAAGCCTGTGTCTAGAAAATTCTTGTTACATGTGCCAATTAACTTTATTACATCATTTTTTACTAATTTCATTTATCTTTTATTATTTTTCATTTTCTCACGAGTTTCTTACATACTTTTCCTAGTTATCATAAATTTTGTATATGGTAACACTTTCCAAAAATAAGTAAAACAGTATCTACTTCCAGAAGAATATATCCATTTAATAGATAAATTAGTTAACAAAGATATTGTTCTTTTATTCAAATGTTGACTTAAATATAGCAAATGTTTTCTTTCTAATCATAATACTATGTGACATAGATTAAAAGAGAAATTGGAAACCTGTATATGCTTGTCAATGATACTCTTCTAAATGATAAATGTTGTCATTTAAAAAAAAAAAAAAAAGAAAGTTCCCCTGGCTTTCTCAGCTTACCCATAAAGAAATAATATAATGCTAACTGAAATAATCATCTCATTTATATGAATACTTTTTATATAGCCATACATGAAAACATATATACATATATAAATTTCAGTTGTGAGGTTTAGCAGTTGTTTAGGGTTGAAAAGTAAATTTAGATCACACACCCCCCCCCCCCCGTTTTAATGTGTAAAGCACACAAACTATGGCATCGTGTTTAGCCATAGCTTTCACATGTTTTGGACTTTGTATATTCTAGTTGCAAATATGGTATGCACTTGCAGCTAGATGTAAGATACTTATGATATAGTATGTTGGAAGGGTATGTTAGTGTAAAGGATGCAATATAAATCCGTGTTGAAGAGATATTATCATGTATAAAGCTTCAGTGCAGTTTGGGAGACTATGATGAGAAGAAGGAATACACAAGATGGGTAGATGAGTTTTTACTAGATCCTCAAAATCCAGGCAAAATGATTTGGATAATATTAGAGGACTTTGCAGGGGAAAAATGGATTCACACGCTGAATGTTGTCTCTCAGAGGTAGCTTGGAGAACTGTTTACATGGTCCCTTTAAGAAATGGTATAACTCTAGACAGGCAAAGCCTAAAAATGTAAAAAGCTGGGTAGATAGGCAGAGTATTCTGGAAAAGAATGAACACCTCTTAGTGATAGAGTAATAATAAACAAATTGATAAAAAGAATACCAGTTTCATTATAAAAGAGAAGGGTTTATCTACTTCAAACCTACCTGTATGATATAAATATTGAAAATAATAGCTGAAATACCCCAAAGGCATTATATAATCAGTCCTAACTTTCGTGTGGTCCCAAATCTGTCATTTGACTATAATAAGTTTCAGATAAAATTTTCACTAAAACACTCTAAGTAAAACACTCCTCTGAGGAGATTTGTGACAAAATGTAATTATTCCTCTTGAACTTTATATAGTATGTGGTGGTTGAATAAAGCAGTTGCTAGTCTGAAAAAAAAAGAAAGAGCCCTACATATTACAGCCACTATACTGAACTATATCAAAGGACCATAGGAACAAAATATACTTTGTTCCATTCCCTGGAATACAGCCATCTGGTTTAATGTTAGGAAAGGAAAAAAAAAAAAAAAAAAAAAAGAGGGAGGAAAGGAGAGAAGGCGAGAGAACAAATACATATACATACAAACATACATACAAAAACATGCCCTCCCTAAAAAACTTCTTAAGAGGGCTTTGAAAAATACTCTAGATGGATTTTAGAAAAGAAAAGAAATTAATCTCTTTGGGACATTGCAGAAAATATAAGACAATAAGTGCTGCACCGAGTGACATCTCTAATGCTTCTGTCCAGTGAGGTAGAAACTAGTTTTCTGCATGGCTGCTCAGCCCAAGAGCAATGACTTTCAGCAAGAAAACAACACAAACTGGGACAAGAGGTACATTAAGGAGAGGCTTAAAGATGTCTGATGAAATACTGAGTGCTATTTTCACAGTATAATTGGAAAACAGTTTTGTACTACTAGATTGAGAAATAACTTGTAAGTGTCTGACTTTAAATATGTTCTGTTACTTCGTTTTTACTCTCCCGTTAATACAGTCTTGTAGTTGGGTTTTTCCCTTCTTTCTTGTTAATGGGTTATTACAACAATAAGGAGACAACTACTTTTTAAAGAGAATTCCAATTACATTTACAAATGGTCAGTTCTGTCCCGTGACAGTGGAGATTCAAGTCCTCCTTGCTAAGCATGTCTATAAACTTTCAATAATTCACTGATACTCTCATAGCGGTCATGATACTGCCTCTTTAGAGTTTTGATTCATGGAAATGGTTGGTAAACTATTCTACAGTACTCTAGTTGAAGAAATGGGATAGCTTTATTTTGTATGTGCCAGGCCTTGTGGCCTGTTGCAAGGCCTAATGGATTTTAAATGTTTTATCAGTTTTTAAAGTATTTTTCCATGAGTGATAGAATTTATCATTTTATCTTTCACAAGTTACTCTTCTGTTAGCTTTTATTTTTCTTGTCTATCTTCAAGTAGTAAAAATTCTTTACTTACTGACTTGTTAAATAGAGGATCTTGTAAGAAGTTAGGCTTTCACTAGAAAATTATGCTTATCTGTATCAAAATAACTTATTTATCCATAAATCTATGTGGAAGTATACAGTTTGGAAGTGAATCCACATCAACATTATCTAAAAGTAAAGGGCGGGCATCTGGGTGGCTCAGTCTATTGAGCGTCTGATTTCGGCTCAGGTCATGATCTCACGGTCTGCGGGTTCAAGCCCCATGTCAGGGTCTGTGCTGACAGCTTGGAGCCTGGAGCCTGCTTCAGATTCTGTGTCTCCCTCTCTCTCTGCCCCTCCCCTGCTCATGCTCTGTCTCTCCCTCTCTCTCAAAAATAAACACATGAAAAAATTTTTAATAAAAATAAAAAAAATGAAACTAAAGGGCCTTCATAAGAACCTTTCCTACTAACTTAAAGAACAAGCTTGAAAACCCAAGATACTATCACGATGAACACTGATTTTCAATTTTCTCTATTTATGAAATGAAAAATACACTACTGTGTCTCTCTAGTGGTACAGTAGTCTAGAAGTATATCTCTGATATTGACACCAAGGGCTATTTAGCAAAAAACAAGTAGTTTCTTCATACAGCATTTACAAGTTCATTACAGATTTACAAGTTCTTTGAGAATCACGTTTAATTAAGTTTATTTTACCTCATGCCTCTTATTTCTGTGCCTTTAGTATCTAGAACATTGCATTTTAGAATGACACTTAGCAACTCCTGAAATAAATTAATAGGTTGAATTTTTGCCATATTTACTATATATAGCAATCCGTGAACAATTTTGGTCTAGCATCTATTTTTAGTGCATTCAGCTCTTTGGAAAAATAGATTTCCTTCTATTCTCACCTTTAGATTGAGCTTAGATTATTTTTTCAAGGAGATAATGTGTGTGCATGTATTTAAAGTCTTTGGGATAGTGTGTCCATATACCTTACCTATTGCTATTTTTATTAATAGCCCTGACACCTCAGAACAATAGAAATTCCCTTCCTTTGCTATATAAGATGCATGTTACAAATGGACTCCTCCGAGAAGAATGTTGTTTAAAATAACTTTGGACAGAAAAACTTATCTTGGAGTTTATTTGCTTGCTATCACAGTCACCTCCTAGGTCTTGCAATCGAAATTAGCTATTCTTCGAGTCCCCCTTCAACCTCCATCCATTCTGTTGTGAGGACTTACTGTTCCTTTCCCTTGCTTCACTCTTTGCACCAGCTATTTTAAAATATTTTAAATTTATATATGCAGTACAATATTTTTTTTAGATGAAGTGCACCGGATCCATCTAAAAACAACTTTTGCCAAGCTAGTCATCAAGGAACATCTTATTAAATACCAAGACTTTTCCAGATTTTTGTCATCATCTCTAATCATGGCCTCAAACTACATCATCTTTAATCATGATAACTTTTCTTTTATACATCTCTGGATTTTTTTCTAAGCAATTATCATTTTGTTTTGATTCTCTGTTTTGGGATTCTATACTCTTATTTTACAATACATTGATTGGTTTAGAATTAAATAACCAGCTTAGAGGTTATTTATGGTCTTGAAAGACAGTTTTGTTTTTTTGTTTTTTTAATTATAAGTTGCCCAGACATCATTTCAAATTCTCTATTATATTTCTGTCTGCCCTCAGGGATAATTACTAATCTAGACTCTACACTTGTTTTAACTCATTTATTCCTTAGACGAACTAATAATATAAGAATAAAAAGTAACCTCCTTTCACATATAAGAAAACTGAGGTCCAGGGAGTTTAAGCAACCGGCTAAGGACCTCACAGCTAGTAAAACAATAAAGCTGGGATTGAAATTGAGTGACTGCTCTGAGAGACTTAACCTTTCAATCACTGTGTTATACTTTGATTTGGGAGGAATATGGCTGAGACCTTGACAAGTTTTCAACCTTGTGACTATTTTTAGTCAGAGTTAAAACAATTTTGTTACCAAGCAGAGAATAGCAAAGCTATTTAGATTTGTGGGGACTGAATGGTCAGCTAGGCTAACTTAATAAGTATCCACCTTCTTCCAACCAGCTTTGTCTCTCACTTCCATGACTCGCATCTATGGCTCACGAAATATTAATAAGCAAAAGTCCTGGATCATTAAATATTTGCAACCCTGGAGGATAATTAGAAATCCCCAAAACCTGGAATGCTTCTTTAGCCTATGACTTTATTTAAAAAAAAAAAAGAAAAAGAACATGAGTTTGACTAGAGCCTATTCTCTCAAGTAAGAATTATAAACTATTAAAGGTAAATTAGGAAAAAAATTACATGTATGAACGGTGAATAATAAGAATTAATATGATTCTTCAAAGTTTTATTTTTCCCAAGATTACATACATATTCTCATTCTACTCACTGAATTGTGAGGAATTCAGTTCTTGACTCCAAAGCTTTAAAAATAATTCAAATTCTTATATTAACCTTTTATTTCTTCTTTCTTTCCTTAACAAGAGTATGTGCACCCATTTCGTAATCAGAAGCCATATGATAGCGACCAAGGTTTATGAGTATTTCTTTTCTTTCTTTTTTAAAAAATGTTTTATTTATTTTTGAGAGAGGGAGAGTGCAAGCAGAGGAGGAGCAGAGAGAGAGGGGGACAGAGGGTTCAAAGCAGGCTCTGCACTGACAGCAGTAAGCCCACTGTGGAACTTGAACTCATGAGCCATGAGATCATGACCTAATCCAAAGTTGGACGTTCAGCCGACTGAGCCACTAAGCACCCCATGTTTCTGAAAGTTAAAATATTTGGATGTATATTCACAATGAAGAAATGTTGTGAGTTGGTGAAATATGGTGGAGTGATTCTAAAATTGTAGCTTGTTCCTTATCACAGAGCAATCTCAAAGAATATGGGGAATTGGAGCCCCAAAAGCAACTATTTGGCCCATAATTTATTCTCTCTCACTTTCAATTATTTTCATTTGTTTAATACTAACAATTAAGTCATAGGGTTGTTATGAAGATGAAATGAGACAAATAAATGTAAAATATCTGTTCCATGTTGTAGGCATCTATTAATTTAAATAAAGGGAGCAGAACAATTATAACACAAAGCAGATAAAAACACCAAGGAAATGAATTTGGAAGTGATAAAAGGACAATGAAAGCATAGGATCTTTCATTGGTCTAATCATTTACTAATCATTTAGATATATAATTCTTATATACTTCCTATTATTTTTCTGCTCTCAGTATTTGATAACTGTGATAAGGAGAGAATTAAGGTCTTTGGATTATTAGTAAGAAAATGGGGAAAAAAAGCAGTTTATAAAGAATAGGCAGCTAGAAACCAGAAGACTTGAGATATAGTTGTGAATATGCTATTAAATGTTTGGGTAACTTTGTTTACATCAGTTTATTTTTTGTTTGTTTCAAGTTTTTATTAAATTCCATTTAGTTAACATACAGTGTTATATTAGTTTCAAGAGTAAAATTGAGTGAATCATCACTAACATATAACACCTATTGCGTATCACAGCAAGTAGCCTCCTTAATATCCATCACCCTTTCAGCCTATCCCCCACTAACCACCCATCCAGAAACCTTCAGCTTGTTCTCTATAGTTAAGATTCTGTTTCATGGTTTGTTTCTTACTTCCCCCTCCATCACATGTCCATCTGTTTAGTTTCTTAAATTTTACATATGAGTGAAACCATATGGTATTTGTCTCTCTTTGACTTATTTGCTTAACATAATACACTCTAGCTTCATCCATCCATGTCGTTGCAAATGGCAAGATTTCATTCTTTTTACATGGCTGAGTAATACTGCATTATGTGTGTGTGTGTGTGTGTGTGTGTGTGTGTGTATATATATATATATATATATATATATATATATATATATATTGCAGCTTCATTGTCCATTCATCATTTGCTGGACATTGGGCTCTTTCCATGCTTTGACTATTGTTGACAATGCTGCTATATACATCAGGATGCATGTGTGCCTTCAAATCAGTATTTTTGTATCCATGGGGTAAAAGTACAATTGCTGGATTGTAGGGTAGTTCTATTTTTAGTTTTTGAGGAACCTCCATACTGTTCTCCAGAGTGGCTGCACCAGTTTGCATTCCCACCAACAATGTAAGAGGGTTCCCCTTTTTTGCATCCTCATCAACATCTGTTGTTTCCTGAGTTGTTCGTGTTAGCCATTCTGACAGGTGAGGTGGTATCTCATTGTGGTTTTGATTTGTATTTCCCTTATGATGAGTGATGTTGAGCATCTTTCCGTGTGTATATTAGCCATCTGGATGTCTTCTTTGGAAAAATGTCTGTGTATGACTTCTGCCCATTCCTTTATTTGACTATTTGCTTTTTGGTGTTGAGTTTTATAATTTTTAGTGGATTTTGGGTACTAAACCTTTATCACATGTGTTATTTGCAAATATCTTCTCCCATTCCATTGGTTGCCTTTTACTTTTGTTGATTGTTTTCTTCTCTATGCAGAAGGTTTTTATCTTAATGAAGTCACAGTAGTTCATTTTTGCTTTTGTTTCTCTTGCCCCTGGAGACATACCTAGTAAGAACTTGCTACGGTGGATGCAAAGATGTTGCTACCTGTCTTCTCCTCTAGGACTTTGATGATTTCCTGTCTCACCTTTAAGTCTTTCATCCATTTTGTACTTATTTTTGTGTATGGTGCAAGAAAGTAGTCTAGTTTCATTCTTTTCTATGTGGCTGTCCAGTTTTGCCAGCACTCTTTATTGAAGACACTGTCTTTTTTTCCATTGACTATTCTTTCCTGCTTTGTTGAAGATGAGTTGATCAAATAGTTATGGCTTCATTTCTGGAATTTCTATGCTGTTCCATTGATCTCTGTGTCTGTTTTTGTGCCAGTACCATACCATCTTGATCACTATAGTTTGCAATATAACTTGAAGTCTGGAATTGTAATGCCTTGCAGGTTTGCTTTTCTTTTTTCAAGATGGCTTTGGCTATTCAAGAGGTCTTTTGTGTTTCCATACAAATTTTAGAGTTGTTTGTTCTACCTTTCTGAAAAATACAGGTGGTATTTTGATAGGGATTGCATTAAATATGTAAATATGTACATTCACCTGGGGTAGTATAGCATTTTAACAATATTTGTTTTTTTCCAATCCATAAGCATGGAATGTTTTTCAATTTCTTTGTGTCTCAATTTCTTTCATAAGTATTCTATAGTTTTCAGAGGGCCTATCTTTTACCTCTTTGGTTAGGTTTATTCCTAGGTATCTTATTTTTGGTGCAGTTATAAAAGGGATCGATTCTTTGATTTCTCTTTCTGCTGCTTCGTTATTGGTATATAGAAATGCAGCAGATTTCTGTGCATTGATTTTGTATCCTGCAACTTTACTGAATTTGTGTATCAGCTCTAGCAGGCGTTTGGTGCTTTTGGGTTTTTGGTGCTTTCAGGTTTTCTACATAGAGTATTATGTCTTCTGTGAATAGTGAAAGTTTAACTTCTTCCTTGCCATTTTGGATGCCCTTTTGTTTCTTTTTGTTATTGATTGCTCAGGCTAGGAATCCCAGTACTGTGTTAAATAACAATGATGAAAGTGAGCATCTTTGTCTTGTTCCTGATCATAGAAAATTCTCAATTTTTGCCTATCGAGGATGATATTAGCTGTGGGTCTTTTATATATGGCCTTTAAGATGTTGAGGTATGTTCCCTTTATCCCTACTTTATTGAGGTTTTTTATCAAGAAAGGATGCTGTACTTTGTCATATACTTTTTCTGAATCTTTTGAGAGGATCATATGGTTCTTATCCTTCCTTTTATTAATGTAATGTATCTTATTGATTAATTTGTGAATATTGAACCACCCTTGCATCCCAGGAATAAGTTCCACTTGATCATGGTGAATGATTCTTTTAGTGTAATGTTGGATTCAGTTTGCTAGTATTTCGTTGAGAATTTTTGCATCTATGTTTATCAGCGATATTGGCTGATTCTCTTTTTTAATGCATTCTTTGGTTTCAGAATGAAGGTAATGATGACCTCATAGAATGAGTTTGGAAGTGTTCCTTCCATTTCTACTTTTTGGAATAGTTTGAGAAGAATAGGTACTAATTCTTATTTAAATGTTTGGTAGAATTACCCTGGGAAGCCATCTGGTCCCAGAACTTTGTTTATTTGGTGATTTTTGATTACTGATTCAATTTCTTTACTCGTTATGGATCTGTTCAAATTATCTATTTCTTCCTGTTTCCATTGGTAGTTTATACGTTTCTAGGAACTTACCCATTTCTTCTAGATTGCCCAATTTGTTGGCATGTAACTTTATATAATATTCTTTTAAAATTGTATTTCTGTGGTGTTGATTATAATCTTACCACTCTCATTTATGATTTTATTTGGTCCTTTCTCTTTCCATTTTGAATAAGTTTGACTAAGGGTTTATCAATGTTATTAATTCTTTCAAAGAACAAGCTCCTGGGTTGATTGATCTGTTCTACGGAGTTTTTTTTTTTTTGTTTCTTTGTTTTTCATTCATTTCTGCTGTAATCTTTATTATTTCCCTTCTTCTTCTGGCTTTATTTAGGCCTCATTTGTTGTTCTTTTTCTAGCTCCTTTAGGTGTAAAGTTAAGTTCGGTATTTAATATTTTTCTTTGCTTCTTTTTTCTTTATAAATTGTTTTAATGTTTATTTATTTTTGAGAGAGAGAGACAGAGTGTGAGTGTGGCAGGGGCAGAGAGAGAGGGAGACACAAAATCTGAAGCAGGCTGCAGGCTATGAGCTGTCAGCACAGAGCTTGACATGGGGCTCGAACTCACAGACTGCAAGGCACCCCTCCATGTATTTTTTTAAATTATTTTTTTTTAATTTCTTCTTTTAACTTTCTGGTTGACCCATTCATTTTTTAGTAGCATATTCCTTAACCTACATTTATTTGTGGTCTTTCCAAATTTTTTTCTCGTGGTTGACTTCAAGTTTCATAGCGTTGTGGTTGATGCATTGCATGATCTTATTGTTTTTGTACTTGTTGAGGCCTGATTTGTGACCTAGTATGTGATCTATTCTGAAGAATGTCCCATGTGTACTTGAAAAGAATTTGTATTCTGGGGCCCGTGGATGGCTCAGTCGGTTAACTGTCTGACTTCGGCTCAGGTCATGATTTCACAGCTTGTGAGTTGGAGCCCCACATCCAGCTCTGTGCCGACAGCTCAGAGCCTGGAGCCTGCTTCAGATTGTGTGTCCCTCTCTCGCTCTGCTCCTGCCCTGCTAATGCTCTCTCTCTCTCTTTCTCAAGAAAAGAAAAAAAAAAGAATGTGTATTCTGCTGCTTTAGGATTGAGTATTCTGAATATGCCCCTGAAGTCCATCTGATCCTGTGTGTCATTGAAAGCCATTGTTTCCTTGTTGATTTTTCTTTTTTTTTTTTTTTCCCTTGTTGATTTTTCTGCTTGGATGATCTGTGCATTGGTTTAAGCAGAGTGCTAAATCCCCTATTATTGTTGTATTATTATTAATGAATTCCTTTTTGTTTGTTATTAATTGTTTTATATATTTTGGTGCTCCAGGTTGGGAGGTGAATATTTACAATTGTTAGATCCTCTTGTTGTATAGATATAGTGCCCTTCTTCATCCCTTATTATAGTCTTTGGTTTAAAATCTAGTTTGTCTGATAGAAGTATGGCTACTCTGGCATTCTTTTGATATTCATTAGCATGATAAATGGCTCTCCATCCCCTCACTTTCAGTTGCAGATGTCTTTAGATCTAAAATGAGTCTCTTGTAGGCAGCCTATAGATGGTTGTTGTTTGTTTGTTTATTTGTTTGTTGTTTTTAATCTATTCTGACACCGTGGTCTTTTGATTGGAGCATGTAGTCATTTTACATTCAGAGTGATTATTGATAGATATGTAATATTCAGTGCCATTTTATTACTTGTTTTGTATTGTTTCTGGAGATTTTACTCTCTTCCTTTCTAGCCTTTGTCACTTTTGGTCTTTCCTTCCTGCTCAGAGTCCCCTTTAACATTTCTGGCAGGGTTGGTTTAATGATCACAAACTCCTTTAGTTTTTGTTTGTCTGGAAAACTCTTTATCTGTCCTCCTATTCTGTATGACAGCCTTACCACATAGAGTATTCTTGGCTGCACATATTTCCAATTCAGCACATTGAATATATCGTGCCACTGCCTTCTGGTTTGCCAAGTTTCTGTGGAAAGATCTCCTGTTAACCTTATTTGTCTTCTAAGTTAAGGGCTTCTTTTATCTTGCTGCTTTTAGGATTTTTCTTTATCTCTATATTTGGCACATTCAACTACTATATGTCTTGGTGTTGTCCTGCTTTTGTTGATTTTGATGGGAGCTCTCTGTGCCTCCTGGATTTGAATGTCTGGTTCCTTCCCCAGATTATGCAAGTTTTCATCTGTGATTTCCTTAAACCTTCTACCCCCTTTTTCCCTCTCTTCTTCTTCTGGGGCTCCTATGATACAAGAGTTATTATGCTTTATGGAGTCACTGAGTTCTCTAAGTCTATATTCGTGATCTAATGTTATTCTTTCCCTCTTTTCAGATTCATTATTTTCCATAATTTTGACTCTTATATCACTTATTCATTCCTCTATTTCTTTCATCCTGGTTGTTATACCATTTAGTTTCAATTCTTGGCTATTTTACTTTTCATATTGGCCTAGCCTTTAGGTCTTTTACCTCTGCAGCAAGGGACTCCCTGGTGTCTTCTATTCTTTTCTCAAGCCCAGCTAGTATCCTTATGGTTGTTCCTTTAAATTCTGGATCAAGCGTATTATTTATATCTGTTTTTATTAGATCCCTAGTCATGAACTTTTCTTGGTTTTTTTGTTTGTTTGTTTTTTTTCTTTTGGGATGAGTTCCCTCTGTCTTGGCATTTTGTCTAGGTCTCTGTCTTCTTCACTGTGTTAGGAAATCATGTTTGTTTACATCAGTTTATTGGAAATGATGTGTCACATCTTTTGATATTTTAAAATTGTATGAGTCTCAAGGCCAGTGATTTTGTATAATGCAAGTTTATGACAAACCAAATGAAATCAAATATATCTAACAGTTCATCAACAATACCAGACAGTTCCTTTGCTTCATGTATAAGTTGCAAAAACATTAAGAAGCTAAAATTACTGGGGCGCCTGGGTGGCTCACTTGGTTGAGCGTCCAACTTCAGCTCAGGTCATGATCTCACAGTTTGTGAGTTCAAGCCCCGCGTCAGGCTCTGTGCTGACAGCTCAGAGCCTGGAGCCTACTTTGGATTCTATGTCTCCCTCTCTCTGCCCCTTCCCTGCTCATGCTCTCTCTCTGTCTCTCAAAGATGAATAAACATTAAAAAAAAAGCTAAAATTGCTTAAGAATAATAAAATTTTAAGAAAATATAAGACACAGATGGTCATGAAAATATTGAAATATTAAATAGAAAATTAGTTCAGATTACTCTTTTTGGGAAAAAAAGGACATTGGGGATTTGAAGATTTCCTTTCAAAACATTTCATGATTGGAATAGGAAGGACAGCCACTCTTGGCGGGTAAAGTAGTAATGAGAAGATAGAAATAATTGAACTTAACAGTGGTAAATGTGCATCTTTAACAAATGCAATTTAAATTTTAGACAGCTAACACATATACTCTGGGAATACATTTAACAAATAGTTTTATGTATACTAATAGGATGTAAATTGGGTTTCTAGAATTCTCTCAAGAGTCTAACGAAAATCTAAGTCTGCCTAGAAATGAGTTCCATGCTTGATTTCAAAACTCACTGCTAATGTCACAGAAGTTATAATAATAATTAACTACTTTACCAAGAAAGGAAAAACTGTTTTTCATTTAATTGTATTGGTGACTAATACTTGAAATAATGTATAAAATTGTTGTCTTATGCTGTCATAGCTAAAACATACACAAAATCATTTTAATCTAAAATGTAAATTATAAAGTTGTTAAAATATTTTTCCCTTTATAATAAAGTTCTATTTTTGTTTAATTATAGACAAAAGGTTCTCAAACCATGACACCTTCTGGCTCCCAGAAAAAAGTTAAGAGAACTCTGCCAAACCCACCTCCCGAGGAGACCTCCACAGGCACTCAGGCAACATACAGCACAATGGGCACAGTTTCCAGGAGAAGGATTTGCAGAACCAACACAATGGCACGGGCCAAGATTCTCCAGGATATAGACAGAGAGCTTGATCTTGTAGAGAGGGAATCTGCAAAGCTTAGAAAGAAACAAGCAGAACTTGATGAGGAAGAAAAGGAGATCGATGCCAAGTTACGGTACCTGGAAATGGGAATTAACAGGAGGAAAGAGGCATTATTAAAGGAGAGGGAAAAGAGAGAGCGTGCCTACCTCCAGGGAGTAGCTGAGGATCGGGATTATATGTCTGACAGTGAGGTGAGCAGCACCCGACCCACCAGAATAGAAAGTCAGCATGGCATAGAGCGACCAAGAACTGCTCCCCAAACTGAATTTAGTCAGTTTATACCACCGCAAACCCAAACAGAATCTCAACTGGTTCCTCCTACGAGTCCTTATACACAGTACCAGTATTCTTCCCCTGCTCTTCCTACCCAAGCACCCACCCCATATACCCAACAGTCCCATTTTCAGCAACAGACTTTGTACCATCAGCAAGTTTCACCTTATCAGACTCAGCCAACATTTCAAGCTGTGGCAACAATGTCCTTCACACCTCAAGCTCAACCTACACCAACCCCACAACCTTCTTACCAGTTACCATCACAAATGATGGTGATACAGCAGAAGCCAAGGCAAACTACATTATATTTGGAGCCCAAGATAACTTCAAACTATGAGGTAATTCGCAACCAACCCCTGATGATAGCACCTGTTTCTACTGATAATACGTATGCTGTTTCCCACCTTGGGAGTAAGTACAATAGCTTAGACTTGAGAATAGGATTGGAGGAAAGAAGTAGTATGGCAAGCAGTCCAATATCAAGCATATCTGCAGATTCTTTCTATGCAGATATTGACCATCATACTCCACGAAATTATGTCCTAATTGATGACATTGGAGAAATTACCAAAGGAACAGCAGCATTAAGCACTGCATTTAGCCTTCATGAAAAGGATCTGTCAAAAACAGACCGTCTCCTTCGATCCACTGAAACACGTAGGTCTCAAGAAGTGACAGATTTCCTGGCACCATTACAGACTTCCTCCAGATTGCATAGTTACGTGAAAGCAGAGGAAGATCCCATGGAGGATCCGTATGAGTTAAAGCTTCTGAAACATCAGATTAAACAAGAATTCCGTAGAGGAGCAGAGAGCTTAGATCACCTTGCTGGTCTTTCCCATTACTACCATGCTGATACTGGCTATAGACATTTTCCAAAATCCGAAAAGTACAGCATCAGTAGACTCACACTTGAAAAACAAGCAGCAAAACAACTACCAGCAGCCATACTTTATCAAAAGCAGTCAAAGCATAAGAAATCACTAATTGATCCCAAAATGTCAAAATTTTCTCCCATTCAAGAAAGTAGAGACCTTGAACCTGACTATACAAGCTATATGACTTCTAGCACCTCATCTATTGGCGGCATTTCTTCCAGAGCAAGGCTTCTTCAAGATGATATCGCTTTTGGACTCAGAAAAAATATTACAGACCAACAGAAGTTTATGGGCTCATCCCTTGGAACAGGACTGGGCACATTGGGAAATACCCTACGTTCAGCTTTGCAGGATGAAGCAGATAAGCCATATAGTAGTGGCAGCAGGTCCAGACCTTCTTCCAGACCTTCGTCTGTCTATGGGCTTGATTTATCAATTAAAAGAGATTCTTCCAGCTCCTCCCTAAGACTGAAAGCTCAAGAGGCTGAAGCTCTAGATGTTTCCTTTAGTCATGCTTCACCTTCTGGCCGAACTAAGCCTACCAGTTTACCAATTAGCCAGAGTAGAGGAAGAATACCAATTGTGGCCCAGAATTCTGAAGAGGAAAGTCCACTCAGTCCTGTTGGCCAGCCAATGGGAATGGCCAGGGCTGCAGCTGGGCCCCTGCCACCAATATCTGCAGACACTAGGGATCAGTTTGGATCAAGTCATTCATTGCCTGAAGTTCAGCAACACATGAGAGAAGAATCACGAACTAGAGGCTATGACCGTGACATAGCGTTCATCATGGATGACTTCCAACATGCCATGTCAGACAGTGAAGGTAAATTGGGCCTCAACCTACCTTGTTACTCTCAAAACTCAAACTCTTATTTTTCTGCATGTTTAATTTTCCTTCTCCAAGGATGTATTCTACCTTTTTTAGTGCGTCTTTTGCATGTTTACTTCAATTTTATTTCTTGTAAATGGAAATTTGATCTTGTGTATAGATTTCCTAGCATGCTTTTCTTTATTTCCTTTTAGTTTATTATTTTACTGTTGTTTCTTGATTGTTTGCTTGATTTGTTTGGCGTCCACTTTTCCAAAACCATTATTAATTGTGTCAATAAAATATGGTCATCCCTTAATTCCATAGCTGGAAAGTTTTTCATTGTATGTTTCTTTTATTTTTTAAAAAATGCATTTCTAAATATACTGGTCAGTTTATTTCAGTTTGTGAAAGTATTAAGATTTAGAGCTATTAAGTACTATTCTGCTAGACTTTGTAATAGAAAAGTACTTATGTTATTTTTGTGATATCATTGTTTATTAATTCAGAGAATGTTCTCTTTTTGAGACTCTTTGGCTAAGGACCTGATATTAACATAATGTAAATTTTATAATTCTCCTTAAATAAAAGATTCATATTTTATTTCTCTCACTATGAATATCGTAATTGACAAGTTTGTGCATTTTGCATTACATAACTAGAAAACTTAGCACTAAATATGATATTAACAATAAATAATCATAGCAGTATGCAGGAAACATTATTTAGATTTAGAATAAAATATTTGTACACTAATTTTGTGACAAGGGAGGAGACTTACAGGAATATAAAGTGTCCTTTCCATGCCAAGAGGACTCTTGACTTTCGGTTCTTTTTTCTCCCTCCTCTATGGTTTACATTTGAACGTAGGTATGATTTGAGTCCTGAAAATAAGACATTTCTCATCAAATAAAAGCATTATTATTTCATGCCTTTGAAGACTGTAGAGCACTAAGCTAACATGAACATCTCATCTTTTAAACCTGACATTTTCAGCAAAGACTCACAGGAAAATAAGTGTTCATGAAAAGAATTTTCTTTTTACTTCTGTTATCTAGACACTGATATGATTTTAGAAATTCAAATCTAGATTTAAAAAGATTAAATGACTGAATCTGAAAGTGGACAGACTTCTCTTAGTGAAATTCCAGCAGACTAGTTACTTTCTGACTTATTTTCTTCTCTACAGGCTATTGGATTGACCATTTTTATTGATAATTATTCAATTAAATAAAGCACACTCTTCGTATATTTTTTGTTTAGTCAATTGTTTGACTCTCTCTAGTTAAACAAGGTTATGATATTATGTGGAAACAGTTTCTTTCGCTACTTTTCTGACAGTCCACATTTTACACACATTATATGCATATAAAACAATTGTGCAGAAGAATATGAAGATTCTTCAGTAAACATATTGGTAAAATAACAAGATAAAACAAAAACTCCAACAGGTTTACAGCATAACTAAACACGTAAGGCTGCGTGTGTACATTGAGCATATATTTGACAGGATTTGACAAGTTCATTTATTCATCATGGAGTTTTGTCAACATAGTGCCAGACATGTAGGTGTATCTAGATATTCCAAAATGTGTTTGTTTACATACAACCCTATAAAAATAACCAAATGTTTTATTTCACATTTATATGTTTGGATGATATATACTCATAGTCATCAAGGGCTGTATGAAAAACATTATTTTCATAAAGTAGATGATGAGACATCATGCTGCATACAAAATTATGAAATGTATAAAGATGATATCAAAGAAATAATTAAAATTAAATGTCAATGAAATTACACAACTAAACTAAAATGTATTTAAAAATAAGACAAGAAAGTTAGTCATAAAGAACATGCTTATACAGAATTAGATAAAGGACAACTATAACAAATTGAATTACATATGTAACATTATGTGTGTGAGTTATAGTGATTATCTTTGAAAATTGTATGTTTTTTTAAATTTTTTTTTTTTTCAACGTTTATTTATTTTTGGGACAGAGAGAGACAGAGCATGAACAGGGGAGGGGCAGAGAGAGAGGGAGACACAGAATCGGAAACAGGCTCCAGGCTCTGAGCCATCAGCCCAGAGCCCGATGCGGGGCTCGAACTCGCGGACAGCGAGATCGTGACCTGGCTGAAGTCGGACGCTTAACCGACTACGCCACCCAGGCGCCCCGAAAATTGTATGTTTTAAAATGTTAGTTATTTTCTTTGCTTTTTAAATCACATGAACATATTAACTCTTCTTCTGGTAAAGTGATGACCAGCTTTTCTTTTGAAATCTTGGATTCCTTGGGTAAGGGAAAAATTAGAGAATATTTTTCTTAATTACATAACTCATTTGTGAACTAATGAAATAGCAGGGATTTTTAAATAAATTTTTACCAAACATATGCTATATCTGTAATTCAATGATGTGAAGATCACTTTGAGAAGTGTTAACATTCATTCTAACAGGCTGTTTAGTATTGAGTAGACAAAAGCAAATTTAATTGATTTCAAATTGTTGTGTGCTTTCCTTGAATTCAATTAAACTCTAGGTTATAGACTCTAAGAATATTTTTTCAAATGTGTTTTATATGACTTTGGTTAATTTTGAAGTAGCTCACTTGAGATAAAATCTAGATAAGCATCATTTGCGTTGCTTAATATGTAAGGCCATTAGCTTGAAGTCCACAGTTTGACGTGCGCGCGTGGTTGATTATGTGCAGGGCACAATTGCCTTTGCTTTGGAGCAGATTTGGAGGGAAGCTAAGCTCAAAGCAGTCAAGTATATTTATCTCTACAACACAGATATTTTCATGAAAACATTCTTTCAAAGTATACTCCAAGCCAAAAATAAATAATAAAGCATTAATATAGTGTCTTTTAAAAATGTTTTTTTAAACCTATGTTTGATACCAAATATAATTGAACTATTCATATAACGGTTGACTGTGAATAATGCTAGACCCCCAAATAGCTTACTTTTAGTCTACATTTAAGATTGCAAGAAAATATCATCAGTTGAAAACAAGGAGATATTAATCTGTAGCAAATTATATAAACTAATTTGGAAATTACTTTTTATAAAATTTAATTTTTAAAGTGCAGATCTACCATGGAAGATCAGACAATTGGAGTTGGAAACAACTAGCATTTATGTCCAATTAGCTATAAATTATGAAGAAAAAATACAATTTAAAAGTAGGTTCATTTCTCTGGTTGCACTTGATTGATCTATAAATTGATCTATAAATTGTTATGCAAAGTATGACAGATATCCCAACTTAGTTACATATTGAGTCAGTGTAAGGAACTGTAGACAACCAAAGTAGGTAATCAGAAATAAATTGACAAAATTTGAATCAGGTTGAGATTCTGCTTTATTGGCATAGACATAGTCAAGGAAACATGATTTAAAGGATTGTGTCTCAAATACAATTAATGAAGTTATATATTCAAGTGAAATCATATACTACATCATCTAAGATACTCATTTATTAAAACCAGCTAGATTTTTTTCATGAGAAATATATAGGAATATGTAAGAAGTAAGATAAGATAACTATTACTGTGGTTGGGGATAATTTAGTGTATAGAGACCAATGGTTAACTTATAATTTTGTTTGGTATTTGCTTATCAAATGACTCATTTTAAATATTTTTTCATAAGTTTAGTTTTTTAGTGTAAAATTAAAACTATTAAAAACCATAATATTATCAAGGAGTTTGTGAGTAAAGTTTGTGTAACTGTTAATGACGTTCAAGGGCCAAATTAATATTTATTTTTTAATGTTTGTATCATAATTAGGACATTTAACTTCTTTCTTTAGTTGATGATTAATATTTCTATTTAATTCATCTCCCAAACACGTGTTGTATTTTATGGCATTTAGAAGGCATTGTTTTAGTGTTGAGAGAGGGGAAAAAAGAAAAAGCCTTATCCTCAAGCAGCTTAGAACCTCCTATTAGAGATCAGACAAGCACATATACAGCCACATACCAGGTATGTAACATTGGATTTCCTCAAATTGAAGACTGACTAAATTATGACACATCATCAGTCATCATACTTATTGAGGGCAAATGCTATGGTTAATCACAGGAGGTGACCACGGGACCCCGATCACAGGAGGTCTGGAGGTGAGTAGTGGTATATATGCTATTGGGTTGCCAATCCTACCAGCAAAGATGTAATGGAAATTGGGGGAAAAAAAAGTGTTGAGAAGTTTTTGAAGAGAGGACAATCAAGGATGTAGACAGAAAAAGGAAACTATGAGGAGTTGGGAGAACTCAAAAGTACAGCATTGTAGATGCTAGAATTTATAGAAAGCCTAAGTTTATAGCACCATCAACGAATCTTTCAGCGCGAGAACTTGAGAAAGACTGCTCCATCTGCCATTTAGGAAACAACAGTGTATTTCCAGATACCCTTTTACAAATTAGGGATCTTTTTGCAAAGAATAAAACTTTAAATGAAGTCAGATTCTATGTATTAGGTAAAATGGGACTTGGGGGCACCACATAATAGCTTTAAAAGACCGTGGAATTACCAAGAACTGAATGGGCTGAAAAATTTAAAATTATTATGTACTTAAATGTGGTTGCATTTCAAAAAGTATTTTAAGATGTCAAGTTTTGCCACATTATAAATATAGAAAGCAGTCAATCAGCTCTTCAGTCGAATTCCTAAATCTGTGACTGCATGGAAAATAATTATTTAATTTTAATAAAAAATTTTAAATATATTTTAATAGTAGGCTACCAGGTGAGTATGGCACACATGTTCCTAACAGTAGTGTCTGGGATCCTCTTAGAAATAAATGTTTCATTTATTTATTGAATGTCATAGAAATGTCATGTTTTCAAAAACATTCACTTGGTTTTCAAAGCCAGAAGCCACATCGTAGTGGTTGATACAATAGTGGGAAAGTGACAGAATCTTCTGTACTGAAGGAAGACATTTTCCTTAGATGTTAGCGATAGGTGGAGGTAGTGGGGGAGAGGTGAGAAAGTAGAAACTAAAGGGTTGAGGTTGAATAAAATCACTTCTGAGGCATACTCACTTGTTCATTGATTCAGTCACTATCAAAATTTCTTCTCCTCATTTAAAATTTTATTTTATTTTCCTCTGAGAGTTTGAACAGGTGTGTACATTATTTTTTTTCTAAGTTACTCCATGGTACAAAATTTTTATCATAGTGTTGGAAATGATTTTTCTCATCCTACTGGGAGTTGTATTTGAAATGCATGAATGGCTAACAAGCCTGGAGCATGTTGGTACTTCAGAGCATCTTCTGTCCTCTATCATCTGTATTAGTTGTGGTTGCAATGTTTGATATTTCCTTGGTCTCCAAAGCCTATCATCTGCGTCGTGAAGAAACAGATTGGTTTGACAAACCCAGGGAGTCTCGTTTGGAAAATGGACATGGTCTGGATCGCAAACTGCCAGAAAGATTGGTCCACTCTAGACCACTTAGTCAACATCAAGAGCAAGTAAGTGCTGTATTGAGCAGTCTCTTTTAGATTTATCCCCCACTGCAATTAAAAAAAAAATTATGCCATCAATCAATCAAGCAATCATCCTAGAATGGTCTCAGTATCATTTATCCTAAAATGCATGGGACTTCGGTCAGTCTTCATAAAAAAAATTGTTTTTCCAGTAACTTAAAGTACTAAGTACCTTATTGAATCACCCATGGCTATTGACTTTGCAGCAATGACTGGGCAATTTAAGTGATTCAATCCTCCAAAAGATAATTAAGTTTGTACAACCTATCCAACACTGGTATACAAGGAGAATACATGTAGCTCCTAAAGAACTTACGGAATATTGGGTAAAATTGGTGTGGATAATTTCAGTGCTTTCCAATAACAGTGTGTTCAGGTGTTAAGAAATATAGCAATTAAGGGAGTGGACCAAACCAGATCAGCTGGGACAGGGAAAGCTTCACTTGGGAAAGAGGAGAATTTATATTTTAGAGTCTATTATATGGACATATTTGTTTTATATTATCTTTGTATTTTATCATCAGAAAAATGCATAAAGTAGATAATATTCATTAATATCTATTTATAGATGGAATTAAACTTAGAGATAAATTTCACAATTAGATAAATATGATACCAAAATGCATGGCCATATTCACTTTAGAACCAATGAGGTGATGTTTGTATGAATTTTGAGAGACACTTAGGAGATCGACATTTGGATAAATTGAAAGAGACTCCTGTGTTAAGCCCAATGGTTTTAAATCGATTCCCTTAAGAGATAGATATTTTCAGACTGTGTACCCATAATCATTAAAATACCCACAGAAGAACCAGTTGACTTATTTCATATACATTATTAATTCCTAAACCATCTTGTCAGATTAGTGATTCTTTGATATAGAAGACAATTATTTTCAATGGCAAAGGTAAACCATATGAACTTACTGTACCTTACTTCAATGTTTGTTACATTAAAGTATAAAAAAGATGACTTGCCCATATACGTACTATTGAAAAGATAATATCTATACTCAAATTTTACTTCTTCCAGAGCAATTTCAGTTTTCATGGATAAATTTCTCGCTGCTAAAAAGGACTTCTGGATCTCCAAATTTTGTTCTGCTTGGCTTTATATATATAAATGTTGGACTAGAAATCTTGGTATTCTTCTTTCTGTATTATAAATATTCTTTTACTGTTTCTGATATCTTTGATAAGATTTGGCTTAGATCCATCTCCCACCCACCTCTCCTCTGGTAACCATGGATGAGTTGATGGGTCAAACAGGATAAGGGCATTAAGGAACACACTTACTGTAAATAAATAAATATGTAAATAAATATTTTTAAGAAAGGTTTTGTGTTAGGATTGTGTTTACCTCTATATACATGTCTATATACTTCCATTTCTTTCTACTTCATTAAAATGTATCAGGTAATTGACGTATACTTTTCTTAGCTTACCTTGTTATTATTAAAATTGTATATATAGCTGGAGTTCAATCTCACCAAATAGAACAGGTTGGAGAGCAAGAAAAATTAATAAACTCATTCTGAACATGTTTATGACGTATAAACTTAACTCTTTTTATCTGCAGTTATGAAAATAATCTGTCAGCTGAAACTAACTTCTTGAATATATTTTACTATGAGTTTCTCTCTTATAATGACTTACTTTTTATATCTTCCCTGTCTCATTTGTTTCTTTGAAGTTTAGTATTTCCCGCAAACCTACATCAGATCACTGAAAGCACAAATCCTTTAAAGAAATCTTAATAAGATGAAATATATAAACTACAGAGCTAGAAAATAACTTCTATATAATTATTTCCCGACACTACTATTTCCATGAATGCTTCGAATAGTCTTGGCTAACTAATTTATTCAACCAATATTCTTAGAGGATACATTTTAACGTAATCTATGTCCACCTCAATTCTATCGTATGTAAATGAAACATTAATAACCCTAGTAGTACTGTTTAATTCTAATTTTCTGTTACTAACATCTGCCTATTAATGATTTAACTGCATTGAGGACATAATGCATCCTGTTTAAACAAAATATATTATAAACCCATATAATGCCAAAATTAAGCAGAGAGAGTATATTTAAGAATCATTTCATGAATTTCTTACTGTTTTTTATAAAGTAGAAAATGTGAGGGTCTTTGTTAGAATTATTTATAGGTAAATGTAATAAAGTAATGTGTATTTTTTTTTTAATTTTTTTTTCAACGTTTATTTATTTTTGGAACAGAGAGAGACAGAGCATGAACAGGGGAGGGGCAGAGAGAGAGGGAGACACAGAATCGGAAACAGGCTCCAGGCTCCGAGCCATCAGCCCAGAGCCTGACGCGGGGCTCGAACTCACGGGCCGCGAGATCGTGACCTGGCTGAAGTCGGACGCTTAACCGACTGCGCCACCCAGGCGCCCCAGTAATGTGTATTTTTGTGTTAAAAGTTATTTTTTTACATTTATAGATTTATTACATTTTTAAAAATTTATTTCATTATTTTGAAAGAGAGAGAGAAGAGGGAGAGAGAGCATGGGCAGGGTAGGGGCAGAGAGAAATGGAGAGAGAATCCCAAGCAGGCTCTGCACCGTCAGCACAGAGCCAGACATGGGGCTCAAACTCATGAACTGTGAGATCATGACGTTGGCCAAAATCAAGAGTTGGATGCTTAACTGATTTAGCCACCAAGGCACCCCAGTTTATTGCATTTTTTTTAATTTTGATGTCTAACATACAAATGAAAACCTACATATGTAGTTACCAAAACCGCAAATATCCAGAATTATAAACTAGTTATAAAGTGCACAGCCATATAATTAATATACAGACCAAGGAAGGGAAAGATGTCTGCCTCCCAGATACCATTTTGTGCCTTTTCCAGATTATAATCTTCAACCTCCTCCAAACAAGTAACAAATATGTAACAACGTAACAAATAGTGTGACACTAATTGCTTTGATTTCCTTATAGTTTTTTCTCCACAGAAGTTACATAGAACACAACATATGCTTCGATTACATTTGCATAAAGTGCAAAATTAATGTGTTTTGGCTTTAATATTTATCTTCAAATACTCTTTGTCATTAAGTCACCATAACTGTATTTTGGTCTAGAGAGAATAACCCAATGGCATTCTCATTTTATTCATTTGTTTGCATCTGTAATCATAAAAAGGTAATATTGAGCTCTTGGTACTAATAAAGCTGAATGCTTGTATTTGGCAACGTATGCATCACAAGAATCTATACCCATAAAATGCTCTGGAGGCGAAGTAATAAACCCAGACTGACTAGTGCAAAATGAATTTTTCTGCTTTTTTAAAAATATCTTATGTAAAAATTCAAGAGACACCCAGAAAACTTTTTCTGAATGTTTATTAAACTCAAAATCATATGATTATTTAAATATATATATATTTAAATATACATATACTTTGAATATATATAAATATATATATACTTTGTATATATATGTAAATATATATACTTTGAATATATATATAAATATATATACTTTGTGTGTATATATATATACATACACACACACACATACATATATATATATATATATATATATATATACATACACACTTTGAAAGGAAACAAATATGGATTTTCCTTCTTTACCTCATCTCGAAATAGGGCTAATAGCCCTCACAGGGTGAGTATAAAGGTCAGCACTTCCTGACTAATGCCAGCTGCCTCCACGTTCTGCACTAATACACGTGTCTTCTGCAATCCTCATGCAACTGCAATATTGAGGTACATTAAACTCTTCTGTGGAAGCCACCCTCCCTTACATTCGGGGCCTTTGGATGTCTTGTTCCCTCTCTCTGAGTACTCTTCCTCTTCTCCTTCCTTGTCGAACTCTACTTATCAGTTAGGTCTCCATGTCCTGTCTTGCAAGAAGACTTCTCTCACACCACCACCACCTCCCCACAAATTGGGGCAAGTGTTCTTCCCTTGTGCCCCAATGGTTTTGCAGGCATTATGTCACAGGCTGAGAGCTCCCAGAGAGCAGGGGCTCTCGATTCCATACACCACAGGGCCTAGCACAGTCCTTGGAACACGAGAAGGATGCTCTCATCCCTGCAGCTCGCATGCATGGTGCTTAAGAGAGGGAAAGGATGAATGTCTCTGTGAATAGCAGATATGTTAACGCAAGTGTTATCATTTCATAAGTTTGAAGGCTCAGTTATTTGTGAGAATATGTGTAGGAAGGAAGAATTATCCTTTTGCTGGGAGGCATAAAGATGATAGTTCTTTCAGTGCAGAATCACCAAAAGACAAGGCCAGAGACCAGACTCTGGGGGAGAGGTGTGGGCAGTGCTTCACATCTTGCTCCTACTCCTATTTGACAGAAGCAACATGTCCCCTGAAACTCCATCTCCTGGGGAACTCTGAACACTCACCTGCAGTGCTTAGGGAAAAGCTAAGATTCAACTAGTTCATACATGGGAGATAGATACCACTGCTTTTCTACACATTTTTGGTCACATTGATCATAATTATGGCAGTTTTATGTTTTTGATTTATTAAGTGAGTTTGTGGTGCTGTTAGAGACAGTCTCTGAAACTATATGAGGTGTTAGGAGATGTTCTGAAAGCAACATTTTATAGAAATGAAGATGCTAACATCCCCTCTACTAACATCGTCATAGGTATAATTTAGAAGGTGATCATTGTTAGCTGATAAAATTCTGGGGAAAATTTTGGAAAATCCTACTTGTCTCCTAGCTGTGCAACAAATGCATTGAGATTACATCCAACTCTCCCTAGTCTAGAGATTTGGAAAGAGTAACAAAAGGTGAAAATGTGTCTTCCTACTTTATTTTTGACCAAGTGGAAAACGTGACTTTTTAAGATGGTTGCTAAATAAAACATGAAATTAAAGAAATTTAAAATAAAGTGAAATAATACCAGTTTTGCTTATCTACAGTATCAAACCAAGATTCATGTATATCTAATAGTTGTAGAATTTTCAATGCACATGGTTTAATTTTTAGTAAAAAAAAAAATGAAGATCTTTAAATGTGGATTGAGGGAAGTGAAAGAACAGAAGTAGAAAGAGAAAAGATGAAAGGTGGGGGGAGTAAGAAAGGCAGAGGAGAGAAGTTAAGAGTGAAGAAGAAAGGAGAGAGAGGTAGACAGAGACTGACACAGAGGAAACAAGACAGGAAGAAAAAAGGAAAATGTATAGACTCTTTTTTCCATGAAAATAAATGAGGTTTTCTTTTTCAAATGTTTTTAATTTATTCTTAGAGAAAGAGAGAGAGAGTGAGCACATGAGCAGGGGAAGGGACAGAGAAAGAGGAGAGAGAGTCCCAAGCAGGTTCCTGCTGTCAGCACAGAACCCGACATGGAACTCCCGCTCAGGAACGATGAGATCATGACCGGAGCCAAAATCAAGGACTGTTGCTTAAGTGACTGAGCCACCCAGTTCCCCCAATAAATAAGGTTTTCATTAGTTTACAAAGTTATGGTAGTATGCATTACTTAGGTTAACTGATTATACTTACCATAATAGGTTTATAATCTTGCAGACAACATTTCAGTTTTACTTTGAAGAAATCATATACTATTCCTGGACTCCACAGGATTCTGCTGTTGTTTGGGGGATGTTTTCTGTTCATCAGAAACCTGATTAAGCTTATTCTTTCCTAAAGAGAATAAAAGCAAAAGGCTATAATTTAAGCTTGCAGTTTTCAATGCATATGTTACTTTTAATATGTAAAATTCTAGCGATAGAATTCTAACATTCTTACATCTGGATTTACACATTAAAACCACTCGAGTATTCAAAGACCCTTCCTCACAAAGTCAACCTCTCTTGAGTTCTAAATTCTATTTAATATTTTGGTTCAGTACTCTCACACACTTCTTCTTTTTTTGTTAATGTTTATTTGTTAATTTTGAGAGAGTACATGTGTGTGCTCAGCCAGGGAAGAGGGTTGGGGGTTGGTGCAGAGAGAGAGAGGAGAGTGAGAATCCCAAGCAGGCTCCGTGCTGTCAGTTCAGAGCCCCACGTGGGACTCATCTCATGAATCGATCCATGGATCAAGAGTCAGAAGCTTAACTGAGCCACTCAGGCACTTCTTAAACTTCTTTAGCAAACTTTATTTTGTTTGTAATTTCATTCACATTTTTCCAAGGTGATAGAAGATTTCATCCTAATAAAATCCTATTAAGGCAGATATGAGCAAATATTTCACTGTTTTTATCTTTCATTATTTCACAAATCTCATTTAGAAGCCAAGTTCCATAAAACAGAAGACACAAGTTTGCATTCACTAATTTGTTTGGTTTCAGAAATCTCATTTTGCCAAGGGGAAACAGATAATGAAATCTTTTATTAACTAAACCAACACACTTAAAAAACAAGTCTAATCCTGTATATTACACTTTGTCTTTAAACATTGATTTTTCACCTTATCACATATATGTCTTAGATTATACAGATGAACGGGAAGACTGTGCACTACATCTTTCCTCATGCAAGGATAAAAATAACAAGAGACTCTAAGGATCACACGGTTTCAGGTAAGGGAAATCAAATGACCTACTTTTATATTTTAATGTGAGACTGGGACATGTATTTGGATTTCAGCTTAGATGGCTTCCCAAATTTTAGAAGACACTGCTTTTTATGTCAAAGATTGTGTTTTGGGAGAATTTCCAAAACTAAGCAGACTATGCACTTGAACATAAAAGATTGTAACGGCACAGTCATTAATTTGACACGTTACTGATTGGTACGTCTTTAGGTCATTTTTTTTTTCATTAATTGCATTTTCAAAACATACATGGCATTATAATACTCCATGATTATTTCCCTATTGAGCAAAATGGTGACTGGTTTTAGAACTGTAAAACATTCTTTTACAGGAAATAGGGAACTGCCTCTGATTCTTCTAAGGAATAAATCCCCCTCTGCCTTGTCACTTTGAACATTATCAATTTCCTGAGTTTTTGTTTGTTTGCTTGTTTGTGTTCTTATGTAAACCAAGGCTTAGGACACATTTCTAAAGATTTTTATTTTGAAATAATGTTAGATTCCTACAAAATCCTGGGCCCCCCAGAAAATAGTACAGTCACTTCTTCTGTCCGTCCTTTACCTAGTTTCCCTAATGTTAACATCTACCTAATCACAATAAGATATCGAAACCAGAAAGTTAACATTAATATGAAGCTATTAAAATATCTACAAGCCTTACCTAGTTTTTGAGTTTCCCTTCTGACCCACTTAATTCTTTTTTTTTTTTTTTCTTTTTTTCTGGTCCAAGATCCAATCCAGATTCCAAATTGCCTTTAGTTGTCATGCTTCCTTCATCTCCCCCGGTGTGGTAGTTTTGCATTCGTGTTTCATGACCTAGATGCTTCTGAAAGATGATGGAAGTTTTATGTTACAAATTTAAAATTTTTGTTTAAATCTTTGAGACTAAATATAAATTCTGTCAAAGTTAATGACTTTTTGAAAGATGAACAGTACCTATATTCTCCCTCAAGTATATTCTTTGTGTATATAGACACTGTATATCAACAGAAAATATTCATAAATATAGATGTTCATATATACATATATATAAGTATATGTATAGGTGATATATCTAACATGGTATATGTGCTGGAGGGGTTTTTTTTTTTCTCTTTAAGGACTGATATAACAAAGGACAAAAACAGGTATTTTTTTTATCAGTTCACTTGCTATTGTTCCTTGCACATTTTAGACCATGGAGCATGTGGATGTGGAACAGGTTTTACTTTGAGCAACTTTACTCTCTTTATTTTCATAGAGAATGAATCGATTAGGAATCTAATGTTGTTTCCTTTTAAGATTGGTAATTTTTCTCCTATCAGAGACAGATAATTTAAACTTCCATAGTTTCACTGCATACACACAGTATTTTAAGTAGTGATGAAAGTCCCAAGGGTGAGTTTTAAAATCCATGGGCTCTGTGGATTGGAATAATTACTGTGGAATAACTCTATGGAATAGTTACTTCTGCAGACTATTTCAGTTCCCTCCAGCTCATAAAGCAAAACAACTTAGTGCTTCCCAGCAATGCCAAAATTTTTTCCACTGCCAGCAACAGAAATCTTCAAACTGGTTTACTAAATCATCAAAACTCTATATTAATGTATCTTTTTTCTAGCCATATTCTTACTTTTATGCTGTATTAATCATTCCCTCAACCTTAGTATTTGTCTTTTGTAACTCATTGTTTTAATTTGCTTTCCTTTACCACAATTAGGAAAAAAAGCTTTAAGTATAAAAAAGACAGAAGTAATAACGGTTGATATCTCGTTGTAAATATTCTAGTCTGAAAGCTAGATTCAGTTTCCTCTGTATGTAGATTTTACGAAATGAGAAGCAAGAATCATTGTTTTCAATACATTTGCTAGTAGTATAGTGTATCATCTCTCTGCATGCCCCTTTTCCTTTTGATATTTACCTAAAATAAAAGTAAAAATATTTTCCCCATTCTATTTCCCTGCATTAATTACTACTGAATATATTTTCCATGTGTCCTTGGATAGAATGATCTCATAGTAAATTAAATGTTCTGAAACAACTCGTGTTGTTTTTAAGTAAGTCCTCAGTACCTCAAAGGGATTTAAGTACAGGTATATGCACAACTGGAGTGAGAAATGACTTCTTTAGCAAACAATGCCCAGAAGGTCTAAGCCAGTGGCAGGCAAGCCCTTAGGCAGAGCATTTGTGCCAATCAGAGAGGCTAATCTCTCTGCTTGCTGATTGCCACTCAACCAAAAGCCTGTTTTGCTTGACTAAACTTTTGGTAATATTAAGGATTTACTGTCATTTTTTAGCTATGTTGTACCATTTTTACGTTAATGTTAAGGGCATATTTTTTTGAGATACATACTAAAATGTCTCCAGAAGAAACAATATTTGGGATTTCTTTCAAAATTAGTTGCATGGAGAATGATGAAGGAATAGATGAAAAAATATTGACTGTGGTTTGGTAATGGTTGGAGCTAGAAGACTGACCACCCTGGGTTTTATTATTGGCCTCCAGTATTTGTTTTATGTGCATGCAGTTTTCCATAATAAAAAAAATGTTAAGTTTCTGTTTGTTTTTCATATTTAGAGAAAAAGAGCAATGGCCAGTAGCTTCATCAGTGGTGAAAAAGCTATCTAAACTAACAATTTAAATGCCTTTATAAATAAGATGAGGTTGTAAGCAAGAAAAGAGTGAAGAGAACAGTAGTGTATCTGTTCTCCCAAACAGAGGGCCAAATGGCCATGAGTGCATTTTCATCTTGGTTATAGAAACTCATTGAAAGTAGAAGTACTGTGTATCTTCTACAAGAGTTTAATAAACCATTCTAACTGGAAGTAGCATTAAAATATTTTATAAGAATTATACAAAACAGGTATACCTCATAAAAAGAGAAAATATATTTTTATTTTTTGTAATAAAAAATAATTTCAAAATAGGAGACCAGAATAGAAAGTGTATGGGGTTTTTTGTTTTGTTTTGTTTTTGTGTTTTTTTTTGTTTTTTTTTTCATTGTTTCTCCCGTGTGTTTCCCAAAGTATGAGCAGGAAACTCTCATGGTTCCCAAGATTCTTTCATGAAATCCACAAAGTCAAAACTATTTTCATAGTAAATTCTGAGAAACACTTGCCTTTGCACTCTCATTTCCTTGTGAATATGCAGTAGAGTTTTTTCTAGAGGTTACATGATGTGTGCATCACAACAGACCGTATACAGAGCAAATATGAGAATTTACCTGTATTCCAGTTAGCTCAATATTAGGCATATTTGTAATAATGTAAAGCAATACCACCCATCTCTTAAGTGTCCCATTTTTAAAATACAGTCATTTTTTTTTACCAAAAATGTCATTATTTTAACATAGAATGAGTTTATTAGTTTATATTCATTAATGTTTTAAACTCTCACTTTTAATTTATAATACAGAAAATATATAGAGCTGGAATTTATAGGACCAAAATCTCTTTGAGGTCCTCAGTAATATCAAAGAGTATAAATGGCTCATTAAAACCAAAATGTTTGAGAACCATTACTCTAATGATATTTATATAGATTTTAAAAAATTATAAATAAGTTTTTGTTCTTCCTATAAAAACTCATGCAACATAAAACATATTTTGCAAATGTTTTTATATCTCATGTTAGATACACTTTTAGTTATTTGTTAATATTTACTGATAGAACACCCCTGGTGTGATTTACATTGTGTTCATTGCAAGGGTAATAGAATGAATACAACACAGACTATTATCTAAAATGTTCTCATAATTTGGTAGTAAAATCTGAAATGCAAGTAATTATTACAATAGAATTTTAGGAACAACTGAGACAAAGTCATGGAATTTATAAAACTTTTATCGTTCATACCTATACATACATATATGTGTGTCCACACATGTATATATATGCATCATTATTTATATTTTTGTGATGTTTGCACAGAGAAATACATGCATACAATCTTCTATTAAATGATCTGTAATTTTTAGAAAATATATCCTTTATTAACTGTAAACTTCACAGATATAGGTGCTGATCAACAACTGTATAATGGTTTTGAAAGTCTTTATTCAGCCAAACACAAGGCAACAAAATGAAGAGAATAGATAGTGAATTTTAGAAGAAAGACCTGAGTTAGAGTTCAACTCTATTGCTTATTTAAATTTTGAGAATAAATTTGCTCATCTGTAAAATAAGACCAACTCTATGTGTCTCACATAATTTCAAATGAACCCAGCACAAAATCCTGTACTTACTATACACTCAACAAATGTTATTTCCCCTTCTCTTAGAAATTATCAGGAAAAAAATGGAGAAAATGTAACGCTAAAGAAATGAGTCTCTCTTTTTTATTTAAAGCCATCTTATGGCTCTAGAAACACAGCTGTTTCAAACAAGCCAAAGAAATTCTTCTGATTTCAAAAAAAGATAATTTGCTTATGTATAGTTCCATAATGGATTGGCTACATCTGCACGGCTAGAAAGACTAATTAGCAAGTGTACTAGTGAAGAACACTAAATATGTTTAGGTTCAAAAGACAGCAGTATCTTCAGTGAAAATCGTGGCTCATCTTCTCTTCTTCGTTAGTCTACCATCTTTATGAGCTTTTAGAAACAAGAGACAAATGTAACAGGTCTCCTTGGATCTGAGATGGTAGCAATACCAAATATGGATAGGTTTTTTATTATTATTTAAACAGCTTTAATAAGGCATAATTTATGTAAGTGTACACATTGTAAGTGTGTACACATTTGTAAGTGTACAAATGCACAAGTGTACAAATCAATTACTTTTAGTGTATTTAGGGAGTGTTGTGACCGTCACCACAGTCTTGTGTTAGAACATTTCAGTCATTACAAAAAGTTCCCTTGAGCCGGCTAGCAATATCCACCTTCAACACTCCAGCCACAGGCAGGAGATTTACATTCAGTATCTAAGTTTGCCCTTTCTGGGCATTTCATATAAATTGAATCATATACTATGCAGTTTTGGTGTCTGGCTCCTTTCACTTACCAACATTTTGCAGTTTATCTATTTTATCACATGTATCAGTCGTTTGATCTTTCTATAGCTAAATAGCATTGCATTGTTTGGATATTCTCCCTTTTTTTTTTATCCATTGAATTTTTCCCAGTTTCAAATATTTGCATACAAGTTTGAGTTTAACCATATGATATTTTTTTAATGGTTTCCTAGAGGAGGAATTGTTGGGTTCTATGGTAAGTTTCTTTTTAACTATTCAAGAAACTGGCAAATTGTTTTCCAAAATGAATATACCATACTATGTTCTTGCCAGCAACGTCTGAGGGTTCCACGTTCTCCATGTCATTGCCAACACTTGATAATGTTTACCTTTTGGGGTGGGTGTGGATAAGAACTCTTTGTTTTAACTTCCGATTTCCTAATGACCTATGGTATTGAGCATATTTCAGGTGGTTATAAACAATGCCTGTCTCTTCTTTGGTGAAATGTCTGTTCACATACTGTACTCATTTGGGTTGTTTGTCTTCTTACTGAGTTGTATGAATTCTTTATATATTTTATGAATTCCATTTTAATGGAATTAAATTTATCAATATGTTTTTTCCTGTACCGACCAGGCTGAGCTCTTGATAGAGTATTAAGAACTATCCCAAGGTCACAAAGATTTTTCTCTTATTTTTTTATACCAGAAGCATTATACATTTAGTTTTATGACCTATTTTGTGTTGATTTTGGTATATGGTGTGAGGCAGAAATCCACGTTTTTTTTTTTTTTTGAAGCATAAATGGATATCTATTTGTGTAAGTACCTTAAAGAAAATCCCCCCATTGAATAGCTTTGGCACGTTTTGTCAAAAACAATCACCATTAATGCAAGGATTTATTTTTGGTTACTCAGTTCTATTCTCTTTGACTATGTGACTAACTGTTATTTCACCACTAGTATACTTTATTGTTTATTACTGTGTTTTATTAAGTTTTGAACTCTGGTAATATAAGTCCCCCTTTTCAAAATTGTTTTGGCTATTGTAGATCTTTTTTATTTTAATAATATTTTAGTATCAGCCAGCTGGGATTATGATAGGGGTTGCACTGAAATTATAGATCAGTTTGGAGAGAACTGCTATCTATTTCATTGAGCCATTTCATCCATGAACATGTAATATTTCTTCATTTACTTGGATCTTCTCTAATATTTTTCAGTAAAGTTTTATAGTTTTTTGTGTAGAAGACTAGCATTTCTTTTGTTAAATATGTCCCAATTATTTTATTGTTTTTGTTGCTCTTATAAATGGTGTTATTTCTTAACTTCAATTTTGGACTATTCATTGCAGTTTTATAGAAATACAATTTATTTTTGTATATTGATCTTTTATCTTATAATCTCACTAATGTTGTTTTTAGTTCTATTAGTTTTCTTGTGTGGAATCCTTGAGATTTTCTGAGGATGCAAGTTCATGTCATCTGCAAATAAAGACAGCTTTATTTCTTCCTTTCCCAATTAGAATAGTTAATTGAATTTTTTTCTTTATTGCACTTGCTAAAACTTTGTGTACAGTGTTGAACAGAATAGTGAGAGCAGACATCCTTGCTTTGTTCCTCAAGAATATTGACAACTGATTGTAATGAGAAATCAGGGACTCTGCCCTATCCCTGCCATAGAGTTCCTTCCTCGCCTCCCCTTTGTTAATACTTACTGGAAGAGATTTTTTGGCCTAACATTTTAAAAAGCTGATCAGAAGTGTTTAAGAATAGCTTTAAAAGCCAACACAGCTAGTTAAACTTAATTTTATGTTTTTTTCAAATAATAGTGGATTACAGAGACGAGAGTTACGAAAGTGTAACTGTCAATCCAAAAACATGTATGTTCCATCCTAACTGCTGGAACTTGAACAGATTCTACAAGGTGGGCCTTGACACAGAAATGTCTCCTTTCCAATTCAGGAGAATTTCCTCACTTTTATTCTCATTTTAAGAGTATAGTTATATATGACACAGTTTCTCATTTTAAGAGTGCAATTATATATGATACAGTTTCTCATTGTAAGCCTCTCAAATTATTTTTAGGGATAAACTGAGTATAAACTTACAGAAGTGAAATGTAGATCAGGTGGAATCTCTTCTAAAATCACAATTTCTTTCTGGTAAATTTTAATGAAAGCTTGCATTCATTTTCCCAGTAACAAAGGAATGCTTCTTTTCAAGGCCAGTTCCACATGAAAATAATCACTCCTCCTGATATCTATCAAGATAAATATTGCTTGTGCAATTCTGTTCCTGCTAAGGAAGTACTTTGCTTCTAACTGGAGATAGGTTAGCACATTTTTCTATGCATCTTTAATAAGATTAAGTTTAAAGGGATTAATGATTGATGCCATGAGGTGAATGTGAAGATATTCCAGATATTTAACCTCCAGGAGAGGAGGACAAATGGTAATGTTAATGTGAAATTTAAGGTTGTAAATCCAAAATGTATGAATTGGCCATGGAAAATTGGGCAATAAGAAATGAGATTCATTGAAAAGAATAAGGATTTATACTGATCTCCTGGAATATCTTCTTGACAAATAGAGTAATGAGAAAAAGTATATAGAAAGAACAAGGATGTAGAAGTAGTCATGGGAAAAAAATAGGCTCCAATCTTAAGTTCTTTACATGCTGGACAACCTAGGTAAGTGTCTAAATTTCCTTCATCTTAGCTTCGTTGTCCTGAAATGTTATGGCTAGTACATAACATAAAAAGTTGTAGAAATATTTTCTTTTTTTTTTTTTTACTTTTTAAATGTTTTTGTTTATTTTTGGGAGACAGACAGAGACAGAGCATGAGCAGGAGAGGGGCGGAGAGAGGGAGACACAAAACCTGAAGCAGGCTCCAGACTCTGAGCTATCAGCACAGAGCCTAATGCGGGCCTCAAACTTGTGAATCTTGAGATCATGACCTGAGACCAATTCTGACACTTAACTGACTGAGCCACCCAGGCACCCCAGAAATAATTTTTAATGTAAAAAAAGTGTAAGACACATAGACAAAATTCTTGAAATGTTAGTTGTTTCTATTTGCCTCTATCTCTGAAGATGATACTAAAGAGTTTGAGAATAATCAAATAATGTATTAAATATAAAACAATATCGGCATGGCATACAGAAACCAAACAGAATTCATCACTTCAAAGTCATATATTTTGAGACATCTGATAGTTAAAAGTTCAACATATCTGATGTAGTAGAACATTGGCTGAAAATAAGAGCAGCTCTCTTTTTGTTTAAAGCACAATTTCACTGGAATGTTGGACTATTCATAGCTGGTCACCTAGCAACGTGTAACATTCCTTGTCCTTTCCAGGTAGTAGTAACAATGTTTAAAATAGAGAAATGAAAATAACCAAACAAATTGTATTATTTCACTCTTTAATGGAAAGTATCTCCTGATAGATACTGGAAAATAGAAGCTGTTGAACTACCTCGAACACTTTCTTCACCAATAGCAAATTGATTTGGATGAGAACAGGTTTAGACTATAGCGAAATAATAATCTGGACACCTAGATTTTATTTATATGTCTAAAGTGACTCATCAAATTCAGAACTTTTCTCACCTAATCAGTTTCTCAGTTCTTCCCCCAAATAGTAGTAATTATAACAATTATTATGCTACCAGGCTTGTAGGAACTTTGTTCTTTTTAGAGTTGCATAGCAAGATAGGAGTGTTAATCCAACTACTTATTCATTTAACAGCAGTATATGCAGTTCATATTTGTATATAGATGTGAAAATACAAACATGATTAAAACTGTAATGCTAAAAAAGTAACAATTTCATCTTTGTGATATATGATAAAGATATAAGCATGGCATCAACTTTTATGCATCAGTAGAAAAATAAAAATTATCGTAGACGAAACAAAACATCAAGTGATCAATTTAATCAATCCCAGCTACAGATTAAATGGTATGCTATGATCTGTGGCCACCTAAGCCAAAACATTTCCTCTCCTCAGTCTTGACTGAGAAATGTTGGTTCCCAACACATTTCCTCTATCCTGATGGTTTCTTCTCTTAAAAGCCTAATTGCAATCCTTCCCATCACTCTCCTCTCTACAACTGAACAGGGTAAGGAGGTGTTGGGTGTGCTGCTCTCAAATCCATCCCTTCTGATTCTAAACCAGGTGCTAACCAGGCAGGAGATGCGTTGCTGGTCACTTACTTGGGCTTCCTTCTAGCTTTGCCATATTACCAGCTGTTGCCATGAGCATTCAGCCTGGCAAAGCCTCATTTTCCTCATGTATAAACAGAGGGGGCTTTGTTTTTTTTCTTTTTATTTTAAGATCCACTGGGATGATGTAATTTTAAGGCATTTTCTAAGAATAGAATAGAATACAATTATATTGTTGTTAACACTCTTATCATTGATGCATTAGACTGACCTGGAGAAAAATGTGTATTTTAGTATTTATCCATTCAATATTCATTCAGTTGTATATTGAGTGTTGCCTAGATACTGTATGCTTACTACACATTTTATACCAGAATCTCAGCTTTGCAGAACTGAGCTCTTCCTCTGTTTATGCAGGGAAAAAAAGGTGATTTTTTTCCCTATCTTCCCTTTCATTCCTACCTTCTGTTATTGCTCAGTCACTGTGGTAACTACTATAAGCACAAATGTCTCCCAAGTTTTGCTACCAGGATAATGTCTATATATATTGTGTGCACAGAAAACCACTTTTATCTTTGTATTTTCTATTGACATGTAACAAATTACCACAAATTTAATGACTTAAAACAGCACACATTTAGTATCTCACAGTTTTCTTGGGTCAAGAAATCCAGGCACAGCTTAACTGGAATCTCTGGTCAGGATCTCAGAATGCTGCAGTCTACGTGTTGGCAAGGCTGCATTCTGTTCTGGAACTTGGGGATAGTCTTTCAAGCTAGCAAGCGCGGTTATTGGCACAATTCAGTTTCTCCCATTATGGGACTAGGCTCCCCTTTGCTTCCTGGCTGTCAGCCAAGCCACTCTCAGCAACTAGAGACTCTTGAGCATCTTGCCCTGTGGTTCCCTCTGTTACCGTCTCACACATGGGCCCTCTTCAGGGCCAGCAGAGAACTGTCGTCTTAATGGGCTAAGGGAATAAAATCATGGTAGTGACTATCACATTACCTTTGTCAGCTCCTACTGGTTAGAACCAAGTCACATGTTCCTCCTACATTCAAAGTGACTTATTGGGAGTCAAGATAGAATATGTCTTCCACAAGAAACGGGAACCCTCTTGCACTGTTGGTGGGAATGCAAATTGGTGTAGCCGCTCTGGAAAGCAGTGTGGAGGTTCCTCAGAAAATTAAAAATAGACCTACCCTATGACCCAGCAATAGCACTGCTAGGAATTTACCCAAGGGATACAGGAGTACTGATGCATAGGGGCACTTGTACCCCAATGTTTATAGCAGCACTCTCAACAATAGCCAAATTATGGAAAGAGCCTAAATGTCCATTGACTGATGAATGGATAAAGAAATTGTGGTTTATATACACAATGGAATACTACGTGGCAATGAGAAAGAATGAAATATGGCCTTTTGTAGCAACGTGGATGGAACTGGAGAGTGTGATGCTAAGTGAAATAAGCCATACAGAGAAAGACAGATACCATATGGTTTCACTCTTATGTGGATCTTGAGAAACTTAACAGAAACCCATGGGGGAGGGGAAGGAAAAAAAAAAGAGGTTAGAGTGGGAGAGAGCCAAAGCATAAGAGATTGTTAAAAACTGAGGGTTGTTGGGGGTTGGGAGGGAGGGGAGGGTGGGTGATGGGTATTGAGGAGGGCCCTTTTGGGATGAGCACTGGGTGTTGTATGGAAACCAATTTGACAATAAATTTCATGTATTGAAAAAAAAAAAAAGAATATGTCTTCCACAATCTTATAGTATCTCCAGAAGTACAGAAGGAACACTTATTCATAAGTGTTTAATTACAATAGTATTCTTCTTCCTACTTACCTTTTATTAAATAAAACTGGCACTTATTTTGGAAAGGTCATCATAGCATTACAGTATTATGAGTTTAAACTATTTTATTTCCACCAATAGTGATAGGGTTACATGAGTGTCTCCCAATACAACAATTTTCTTTAACATACATAGTAAATGACCCCGCTCCCAGTCCTAGGCTGTCATCCTAAGATCAGTATCTAAACAAGTAAGCATTAAGGCCATATCTATAAATTGACCCAATCTTCTAATTTTGTAACATCCAATTTCATATCAAATAATTACTTCATTTTGGAAGTACTGCTAAATGAATTAAGTTTTTTTATTTCCTTTTATAGAAGTATCATGCAAACCCCCTCAGATTTTACCTTTATGATTATAATTTTGCATTTGCCTTATATAAGCTAAAATAAAGAAAAAAATCCACGTGTTATTGAATGAACAAAACATGATTTTTGTAGTGTGGCAGTCCTGGGAAATTTTCTTGGTGGACATTATTTTTGAAGTATTTCAGGAAGAGGAAACCCTATGTGTCCTTAATAAAATCAGTATACAAAATATCTTTTATTTGAAAGATGTTAAACAAAGCCAGACTGCCAATATCTTTTGATATTTATTTGTGACTTTTTTGCATATATATAATATTTTATATGTACGTGTGTGTATATATATATATGGAACATTGTGTGTGTGTGTGTGTGTGTGTGTGTGTGTGTGTGTGTGTCTTTGTTATTTCCCATGACAATGGCCATTTCAGTCATGGGGCAATTCAATGGGGGGGGGGCCCATCTCCTCTACTGTGATGTGAGTATGAATAGCCTTTTATACTTGCTTTGTGTAACATTTTTATCTTAATATTAACTCACATTACATTAGAAAAGACAAATGTGAACTTTTGTTGATGGAAATGTAACAAAGAATGTTCTCTTTGAATCTTTCATATATGTAAAGGATATATATTTAAAACTAGAAAAAAGGATTCTATACAACAATTGGCTGTGTTAGAAAAAGCTAATGGGAACAGTTGAGTTTACAATTTGTAGACTGAGGTTTAGAGTCAGATTAGATTTTGTATTAATGTGGTGCTTCCATTTTGATGCTGCTGGACACAGTCAAGTAGGGATTGCTGTTAAGGCAATTTATATGTGTTGCATTTGTAGGAATGTTTTTCTCATTAAGTACAAAAATTAGTAGAGATAAAGGAAAATGGTGAAGTAATGAAATATTCTTTAGGTCTTTAGACTCAAGTATAAGTTCATTAATGTCGCATTTGGTAAGACACAAAAGGGAAATTACTGTGTTTTTAATATGTTAGCTTATTTTCCTAAATATTTACATAGATAATTTATAACAGAAATTAGTAGGTGAAATAATATAAAAATAAACTTTCAGAGCCTCACTCAGGAGTATAATTAATGTGTAAACTATAAAAATAGAGTCGATTAAACTATCCTTTGGAAACTTTTCCATTATCCTTAGTACTTCATTAACACTAATATTTATATAGATAATCTTTCTTCTTCTTCAGCCCAATGAATGGCATGACTAAATTGCAATACATCATTATCCTGTGATAACTTTATTGTGAATAATAAACTCCATTGATTTAAAGACTACTATTAATAAGATAGTGTGTTCACTTACAAGATTTTGCTTTTCTTTGTTGCTTAGATGTAGTATGTGGTATTGTCAAAATGAACCAAGGATTTTAATTTTGTCTAAACGTAATGGTCTAATAATTGTAATACCATAATATTTTCATATAATATTTTAAAATGAAAATAATAACTTTCTTTTTAATACTTTAAAATACCAGAACTTTTAATGTAACATGTTAATAAACTGATAAAGGTTAAACTAGATTTAAACTTTAAATTTAAATCCAAATATAAAGATTTTTCCTTAATGTGCTCATTTTATTTTATACACAGCTTATTTTATTTGTGTTTTATTTCAACTTTATTGATGTACCATGGACTTATAAATTTGTGAGATATTTAAAGTGCACACTGTGGTGATTTGATTTACGTATATATTGTGAAAAGATTCCCCCCCCCCCCCATCTAGTTAAGACACCCATCACCTCAGGTATTTATATTTTGGTGTGTAAAAACACTTAACTTCTACTCTCTTAGTAAATTTCACTTGTACAATATAGTGTTAAAACCATAGTCACAATGTTTTATATTAGATCTTCAGAACTTTTCCATCTCAGAGCCCCTGGCAACCACTTTTCCACTCTCTGTTTCTATAAGTTTGAATTTTTTTCTCACACGTATATGTGATACTGTGCGGTATTTGTCTTTGTCTGGTTTATTTCACTGAGCTTAATGTCCTCAGGGTCTATCCCCATTGTCCCAAATGGCAGGATTTTCTTTATTCTCAAGGCTGAATAATATTCCGTGTGTGTGTGTGTGTGTGTGTGTGTGTGTGTGTGTGTGTGTATCTCACATCTTTATCCACTCATCTGTCACTAAACACTTAAGTTGTTTTCGTATCTTGGCTATTGTGAATAGTGCTATAATGAACATGGAGTACAGATATCTCTTTGATACCCCATTTCATATCCTTCCGATATATACTTAGAACTGGGATCACTGGATCATAGGATAATTCTATTTTTAATATTTGGGGAAACTCCATACAGTTTTCTATAGTGACTGTCACCAATTTACATTCCCTTGAGCAAGTACACCAGGGTTCTCTTTTCTCCACATCTTTGTCAACACTTGTTATCTCTTGTTTTTTTGATGATAGCTATTCTGACAGATGTGTGGTATTATCTCATTTTGGTTTTGATTTGCATTTCCCAGATGATTCATGATGTTGAGCACCCTTTCAAGTACCTTTTGGCCATTTGTATACCTTTTTGGAAAAATGTCTATTTAGTTTCTCTGCATATTTTTAAATCAGATTGTTTATTTGCTGCTAAGTTGTATGAGTTCTATATATATGAGTTTTTATGTTTTTATATTAACCCCTTATCAGGAATGTGATTTGTAAATAGTCTTTCCTATTCTATAGGTTGACTTTCATTTTGATGGTATCTCATGAATCCTTTAATCTATTTTCACTCTTTTTCATTCTTTTTTCTCATTGCTCCTCTCAGGTGACTTTTACTGCCCTGTTTTCAAGTTAACCCATCTTTTCTCTACTTCTCTGGTCTGATAGTAAACCCTTCTATGAATTTTGCCGTTCATATATTTTATTCTTTAGTTGTCTGATTTCTCTTTGATACTTTGTTATATATTCTGTTTGTTGAAATTTTCACTTTGTTCATGTATTGTTCTCCTAACTTCATTGAACATCATTATTTTGAACTTTTTAAATAAATAACTTTCCTCCATTTCATTAAGGTCCTTTTCTGAAATTTTATCTAGTTCTCTTTTTTGGAACACATTTCTCTGTTTCTTCAATTTTTTTGACTCTGTGTGTTGGTTTCTAAGCATTAGATAAAACAATCACGTCTTCTAGTCTTGATGCAACGGTTTCACGTAGGATTTAAACATTATGATTCGGGGTGCCTGGGTGGCTTAGTCGGTTAAGCGTCCAACTTCAGCTCAGTTCACGATCTCATGGTTTGTGGATTCGAGCCCCCCACCCCCACCCAGTGCTCTCTGGTGACAGCTCAGAGCATGGAGCCTGCTTCAGATTCTGTGTCTTCCTATCTCTCTGCCCCTCCCCCAGTCGCACTTTGTCTCTGTTTCTCTAAAATAAATAAACATTAAAGAAATGTAAACATTATGATTCAGCCTGGCCTGTGCTCTTGGTTGTCTCTCAAATCTTAACGATTGTTCGAGCTGCCTTCTTTGTTCTTGATGGCTCCCAGGAGTTGAAGGTATGCCAAAACGTGTTTTGATGTGGGTTTTGTTTTGTTTTGTTTTATTTTGTTTTTTTCTCATGGACCCATTATGTAGGAGTCATCAGCTAGTTTCTGGATTTTTTTCAGAGGGAATTGCTCCACGTGTAGCTGTAGATTCGGTGTGTCCATGGGACGAGGTGAGTTCAGGAGCCTCTTCTGTTGTCATCTTGGACTGGAACATTAAAAGTGACTACCTAGTAGTATATTTACCACATAATTAAAACATACATAGGGATTTGAAAAGACTGGTATATTTCACTTGTAATCCTAAGGTTATTAAGGTAATACTTTCTCTTAATGACTTGCTACCTTTATCGTTGGATGTCTCTTTTCTTATAAATATTCCCTACATACTTTAAAGGATTTTTGAAAGTTAGATTTCTCTGTAAGACCCCCTCACTAACATCTCTGCTTATTTGTTGTGAAATTACTGTAATTTCTGGCAATCCTTTTTAAAGCTTCTGTGTTCTCTTTGGTAACTACCGGTCTCTCTACCCTGCCGTGCTGTTCACTCGAGCAAAACCCTTGTATTTTCAAGGCATCTAACTAGGGAAGCATTTTGTTAATGTTTTGAGATAGAATAGAAGCAGGGAGGCAAAAGGATTTTGTGTTGATAAAAATTTGTCCAAAGTTGAAAAACATTGGTAATATATAAACATCACTTATCAAGGACCATTTAAATACAAGCATTTCAGTTAAAAATTCATGTTCCTTCTTGAGTTTACCAGGTCTTCTATTGCATTCTGTAATTTAGATTTGAGCTGGGGTGTTTTATTTTTATAGAAGTATTTTTGTTTATTTTATCTGCATTTACTACATAAAATATCAAAGTGAAGCTATAGAAATGCTAAAATGTCCGCATTTAAATTATTACAAATCATATAAAGAAAACTTCTTATGTCCCCACTAGCATGTAACTACTATAAAATAAGCAAAAAAAAAGTTATACTTTCTGAGTCTTTTTATTTTCTATCATTCTATTTTATCACAAATTTTAATATTTCTATGCTACTTTATTGTATACATGAAAAACTAGCAGCAACCACAACAATGTCAAAGCAATTTCAAAGCAACAGGAATTCTTGAAAATTTACTATGTGCTTAAAGTGGTTTCTTTATATATAAAATTTCATTTCCCACAGTATTGTCACGGCCGTACATTACTTTCATTTTACCAAAGATACTGAGGCTTATAACATGTATTTGTATAGTGTTTTAAGTATTAGAATTCAGTGGTATAAGATGTATTTTACACAATTAAAGAAATGTTGTGTTGTGCTACTTTATTAAATTAGCATCAGCCTTATATTTTATTTATTTATTTATTTTTTTTTTTTTTTTTTTAATTTTTTTTTTTTCAACGTTAATTTATTTTTGGGACAGAGAGAGACAGAGCATGAACGGGGGAGGGGCAGAGAGAGGGATACACAGAATCGGAAACAGGCTCCAGGCTCTGAGCCATCAGCCTAGAGCCTGACGCGGGGCTCGAACTCCCGGACCGCGAGATCATGACCTGGCTGAAGTCGGACGCTTAACCGACTGCGCCACCCAGGCGCCCCATATTTTATTTATTTTTGAGAGACAGAGAGAGACAGAGCACTAGTGGGGGGAGGGGCAGGGAGAGAAGGAGACACAGAATCCCAAACAGGCCCCAGGCTCCAAGCTGTCAGCACAGAGCCCGACACGGGGCTCGAACTCATGAACCGCGAGATCATGACCTGATCCAAAGTCGGACGCTCAACCGACTGAGCCACCCAAGCGCCCCATGTTGTGCTACTTTATTAAGATGGATATAATTATAATTTTCTTTCACTGATCCTTTTCTACAGGGTTTTAGGTGTATTCAGTCACCAAAAGTTAAATGGTAGTAGGGATGCAACTACTTAACTCTTAAGACATTTCCATCTATAGAATGAAACTATAACCAAATCTTTAAAAATAGTCACTTATACCAATGAATAGATTTCAGAGTTCCACAACTACTCTTTTAGCTATACCTTTACAAGGTGTAATAATCCCATGTGTAGATTCTAAACATATGCTATGCCATATATGATATAGTGCTGAAATTGTTTTTCATGGGCTATGTTTACATTCTGTTTTTTTTAAGCTTAAAAACAAATAAGTAAAACCAAATGCCCTGAGCACTCTACTATACCCTACTACAGTGTACTCTTCTGAGTGTAGCATTATAATAAGTTTTGATGTATGGAGTGATCTTGAACATATGCCTATATGGTAAGGAAATGTCTTAAATCATCTTTTGGGATCTCAGACTGACATGTCTCAAAATTGATAAAGACACACCAACCACATTAGAAATTCAGTATCTGTGTGTGTGTTTATGAAAAGTTTAACAAGTAGTAAATTACAGCTCTGAGGGATTCAATCATGAAAAGTGAAAGCAAGTCTTTTAAGAAACTGTTATTACTTTTAACAGATAAATTCCGTGACCAGCTATTTTAAAATCCTCATTTTGTAATATCCAAAATATCCTTAGCACACTAAAAGATAGACCAAACCGATTGAATGAAGAATGGGTAATAACTTCTTCATTTGTTGCCCTTTATTTGTATCTATGTAATGTCTTATTATATAATCACTCCTGGTGAATTCTTTAAGACTACTGTCTAAGTAAGAACTCAACTGTTGGTAAGCAGCCTTAGTTGAGACCAAGTCCTATACTAGATGATGTTCTGTACTCACACAGCTATATTCAATGTGTATCATAAATTAATCTCTATTCGCAGGGGTAGCAATGGACCAAGATGCTGGTGACAGAAAAGCTCCATAAGTAAGGCCAGAGAAGGCTAGTATCTTATTTAACTCTGACCCATTGACAACAGCAGGAAAGTTAGATGCATACAGTTGATTTGCTTAGTTTTTGTTTTTTGTTTTTTTTTTTGTTTTTCTTTTTATTTTGAGGCTCAATCTTCAGAACACTTATCCTGGTAAAAAAAAAAAAAAAGTAGAAAGAGGGAGGCAAGTAGAAGGGAAAGAGAGGGAGAAAAGAGGGTAAAAACAAGGAAGGAAGGGAGGAAGAAGAGGAGAGAGGAAATTCATTTGGAATTACCTTATAACCAGGAAATGATGTTTTACCAAAATATATCCCTACCTGGATAAATGGCAGAAGCGTTCCATAATCCCGTGTTACTTGGTTGTTGAATGTTTGTACTGTGTTGACGTTGACTCCAGGGATTGTTTTTGAAGAGTAAAGTGGGGAGGGAACAGGATCTGTAAGAAAGCTGTCTTTTAAAATTTAGAGATTTTTGAAAGAGTTGAAAACGGGCCTTCAATCACTGAATAGAAATAATTTTAATCTAAAGAAATAATTGTGTCTTGATTTAAGAAGAATTCTGCTTTCTTTTAGTACTTTTAAAATATCCTTGACATTTGTAATAAAAATATTTCTGGTGCTGTATATATACGCTTGCTAATTTTTAGCTGATTATAAAGAAAATATAAACTTAAAACATCAACAGTTCATTTATATCACACTCAATTTTCACACAATAATCATTCTCCATCTTTTTATCCATGTAGCTAGTTACAGAAAAATCTGTTCTATGAAATAAAGTTTACTAAGTTGTTCATCAGTCAAGAATTTTATTTTGCCACA